>NC_059193.1:5005643-5305643 GCF_020615455.1 Coregonus clupeaformis
CCATATACAATTTCAGTAGCACATGTCTTAGACTGAAGGTCCGTGCCATCCCCATGGCCTCCACAATGGATCAGTCCACTCTGACAGGAGCCAATCAGACAGGTGTCTTGTACACCATGATTGTTTATTAATGTTTTTGCTACTGCTTGACTAAAGAAATATTGGTCGACCAACAGCCTATCGATCAAACAATCGACCAGTCGACTTAAGTTCAAAATACTTTCAAATTCATTAGTAGGAGAGAACAGGACCCCCACCTGCTGTAATCTACTGTAGTAGGAGAAAGACTGGAGGACAGGACCCCTACCTGCTGTAATCTACTGTAGTAGGAGAAAGACTGTAGGACAGGACCCCTACCTGCTGTAATCTACTGTAGTAGGAGAAAGACTGGAGGACAGGACCCCTACCTGCTGTAATCTACTGTAGTAGGAGAAAGACTGTAGGACAGGACCCCTACCTGCTGTAATCTACTGTAGTAGGAGAAAGACTGGAGGACAGGACCCTTACCTGCTGTAATCTACTGTAGTAGGAGAAAGACTGGAGGACAGGACCCCTACCTGCTGTAATCTAGTAGGAGAAAGACTGGAGGACAGGACCCCTACCTGCTGTAATCTAGTAGGAGAAAGACTGGAGGACAGGACCCCTTCCTGCTGTAATCTAGTAGGAGAAAGACTGGAGGACAGGACCCCTACCTGCTGTAATCTAGTAGGAGAAAGACTGGAGGACAGGACCCCTACCTGCTGTTATCTAGTAGGAGAAAGACTGGAGGACAGGACCCCTACCTGCTGTAATCTAGTAGGAGAAAGACTGGAGGACAGGACCCCTACCTGCTGTAATCTACACAGCAAACACTTTGACAAGATGAAAAGAAAGACGGAGAGTAAGAGAGAGAGCGAGAGACGGGGGCGGAGAAGGAGGGGGCACAGATCAATCACTCGTTCCATGCTCTTTCACTTCAGACACCCCCCTGTCTCCTCTCTCTAGCTTGGAACACCTAGAGGGCTACAGTTTGAAGAGAGAGGTGTTCTGCTCTGCTGCAGGGAACCACAGTGACCATGTAATCACGTTAACGCTGTATGGAGTGATTCCAGGCCATGGTGTTATATAAGAAAATCACGAAGCCATGACTTTATAACATGCAGTGCATGACAGGATCAAAACAACCATATACACATGTAGGATCTTAATTTGAGCCAGTTTGCTACAGCAACAGGAAATGTGAATTATGTGGATTATAATTCATGGTCATTTTTGTAGGGGTTGATACATTTTAAAGGAAAATCAAGTATGACATTTCAACGTGGAAATTAAAAACTTCAGAAGCCTTTTTAACCTCAGATACACTATAATATAATAATATAATATGCCATTTAGCAGACGCTTTTATCCAAAGCGACTTACAGTCATGCATGAATACATGTTTGTGTATGGGTGTTCCCGGGGATCGAACACACTACCTTGGCGTTACAAGCGCTGTGCTCTACCAGCTGAGCTACAGAGGACCACTACACATTTTAAATTTCTCCTGCAACATGGTGATCAAATGAAGATCCTACATCTGTAGCCTTCTATAGGTGTGTGTGGACGATGCTGTACATTTGTTGTAACTTGAAGAACAATGACTCGCTATGTTGAAATATACACTGAGTATACCAAACATTAGGAACACCTTCCTAATATTGAGTTGCCACCCTACTAATATTGAGTTACTGCCCAGGCACCTACTACCATACCCTGATTAAAGACACTTAAACCTTAAACCATTTCTCAATTGTTCCAAGACTTCTTTAACCTGTCTCCTCCCCTTCATCTACACTGATTGAAGTGGATTTAACAAGTGCCATCAATAAGGGATCATAGATTTCACCTGGATTCACCTGGTCAGTCTGTCATGGAAAGAGCAGTGTTCTTAATGTTTTGCATAGTCAGTGTGTTGTCTTTTTTTCATGAATAACTTTTCAGTGAAACCAAGTTTCTACTTCTAACTTTTCCAATTTTTAAACCATTAACAGCTGGGGGTAATAGGCTACCCCTGGTAGACAGCTAGCGACAGACCATAGAAAGATGAAGTCTCTGTATTGGACTCTGGAGAGAGTGGGGAAATATAATGATGGTGGTAAAACAGCTGTTGGCCATTACTGTATAACACCAGGCTCTGAATAAATGAGAAACAACCTGGGGTGATGTAAAGGTTAAGAGACCAAGCTTTAAACTTTCAACCACCACAGTCAGAACCATAACCACCTCACAGGTTTCTGACAGAAAATAACAACTGAGAATGCAGTGGCGATCCCTGCCCAAGGTCAAACGAGGAAACTGAAAACGGACCGATGGCGGATAATATTTCCTCACTGCATGGTTGAAGCCCTGACCTGAAGCCAGTCCAGCTGGCAGAGGGAACTCGAGAGTGAATGCGTTGTTCAAGGTTGTGGACGAGATTGCAACAGCACGCAAGATTCCAAGAGACCTGGAGACATGCCAGGTTTACAAAACATGAAATAAACCACAGACATTAGAGCATTCACAGAGATTTAAAAAATAAAAAAATAACACTGAGGTAATTTATGTTCTTTTGGGGCCAGTTCAAGATTTGAAATGCCCTCGTAAAAAAATAAACAGCACTTTATCAACACGTATTTGACTTAGGCCATGATTCAATCTGATCGCCCCTTTTCAGCTATGCACCTTTTAAAGGCAATGTCACCCCGTTCACGGATCTAGTCCTTAAGTGAAAAGGAATGGATATTTGTTGCCAGTCCTACCTCACAGTACTCAGTGATGATGCAGAAGGAGTCTCTATGCAGAAAGCTGCTGTAGAAAGTGATGATGGCTGGGTGGTGGAGCTGGGACAGGAGCTGAGCCTCCTGGGATGCCTGGACCATCTCGTTGGGACACAGGTCCCCCAGAGGGATCTCCTTCAGCACCTTACTAGGGATCAAAGGTCAGAGGGCAGAGGAGAGAGAAAGGTCGTAGTGAGGGGGTTTTCCAAAATGGACAACACATGTATGTAACAGGAAGTTATGCAGATAGAGTATTAGGGAGTGCAAATATGAAAAGCTGGCAATAGACACAAGTTGACCACCGTACCCCAATTATCATCCTGGGCAGGGACAAGGAAAGTCATTCAGATAGATCGTTTAAAATTGACGTTTTCTCCAGTCCCCTGTCTGGTCCTGGCTACACACACACACACACGTACGCGTGCACGCAAGCACGCACACACACACACACAGAGGCTGTCATTAGCCTGCTACTAATTGTGTTGGCCCTGAGATGTACAGTTGAAGTCAGAAGTTTACATACACCTTAGCCAAATACATTTAAGCTCAGTTTTTCACAATTCCTGACATTTAATCAGAGTAAAAATTCCATGTCTTAGGTCAGTTAGGATCACCACTTTATTTTAAGAATGTGAAATGTCAGAATAATAATAGAGAGAATGATTTATTTCAGCATTTATTTATTTCATCACATTCCCAGTGGGTCAGAAGTTTACATACACTCAATTAGTATTTGGTAGCATTGCCTTTAAATTGTTTAACTTGGGTCAAACGTTTCGGGTAGCCTTCCACAAGCTTGGGTGAATTTTGGCCCATTTCTCCTGACAGAGCTGGTGTAACTGAGTCAGGTTTGTAGGCCTCCTTGCTCGCACACGCCTTTTCAGTTCTGCCCACAAATGTTCTATAGGATTGAGGTCAGGGCTTTGTGATGGCCACTCCAATACCTTGACTTTGTTGTCCTTACGCCATTTTGCCACAACTTTGGAAGTATGTTTGGGGTCATTGTCCATTTGGAAGACCCATTTGCGACCAAGCTTCAACTTCCTGACTGATGTCTTGAGATGTTGCTTCAATATATCCACATAATTTTCCTTACTCATGATGCCATCTATTTTGTGAAGTGTACCAGTCCCTCCTGCAGCAAAGCACCCCCACAGCATGATGGTGCCACCCCTGCTTCACGGTTGGGAAGGTGTTCTTCGGCTTGCAAGCATCCCCCTTTTTCCTCCAAACATAACGATGGTCATTATGGCCAAACAGTTCTATTTTTGTTTCATCAGACAAGAGGACATTTCTCCAAAAAGTATGATTTTTGTCCCCATGTGCAGTTGCAAACCGTAGTCTGGCTTTTTTATGGTGGTTTTGGAGCAGTGGCTTCTTCCTTGCTGAGCTGCCTTTCAGGTTATGTCGATATAGGACTGTGGATATAGATACTTTTGTACCTCTTTCCTCCAGCATCTTCACAAGGTCCTTTGCTGTTGTTCTGGGATTGATTTGCACTTTTCGCACCAACGTACATTCATCTCTAGGAGACAGAACGCATTTCCTTCCTGAGCGGTATGACGGCTGTGTGGTCCCATGGTGTTTATACTTGCGTACTAGTGTTTGTACAGATGAACGTGGTACCGTCAGACGTTTGGACATTGCTCCCAAGGATGAACCAGACTTGTGGAGGTCAAAAATAAATAAATCTGAGGTCTTGGCTGATTTCTTTTGATTTTATAATATAATATGCCATTTAGCAGACGCTTTTATCCAAAGCGACTTACAGTCATGCGTGCATACATTTTTGTGTATGGGTGGTCCCGGGGATCGAACCCACTACCTTGGCGTTACAAGCGCTGTGCTCTACTAGCTGAGCTACAGAGGACCACATTTTCCCATGATGTCAAGCAAAGAGGCACTGAGTTTGAAGGTAGGCCTTGAAATACATCCACAGGTACACCTCCAATTGACTCAAATGATGTCAATTAGCCTATCAGAAGCTTCTAAAGCCATGACATCCTTTTCTGGAATTTTCCAAGCTGTTTAAAGGCACAGTCAACTTAGTGTATGTAAACTTCTGACCCACTGGAATTGTGATACAGTGAATTATAAGTGAAATAATCTCTGCAACAATTGTTGGAAAAATTACTTGTGTCATGCACAAACTAGATGTCCTAACCGACTTGCCAAAACTATAGTTTGTTAACAAGAAATTTGTGGAGTGGTTGAAAAACAAGTTTTAATGACTCCAACCTAATGTATGTAAACTTCCGACTTCAAATATAATTACCAACAGGATAGGATGTCTGGGTCTTTGGTCATTACAGAGGGACAGGACAGAACAGGATGTCTGGGTCTTTGGTCATTACAGAGGGACAGGACAGAACAGGATGTCTGGGTCTTTGGTCATTACAGAGGGACAGGACAAGATGTCTGGGTCTTTGGTCCTTACAGAGGGACAGGACAGGATGTCTGGGTCTTTGGTCCTTACAGAGGGACAGGACAGAACAGGATGTCTGAGTCTTTGGTCATTACAGAGGGACAGGACAGAACAGGATGTCTGAGTCGTTGGTCATTACAGAGGGACAGGACAGAACAGGATGTCTGGGTCTTTGGTCATTACAGAGGGACAGGACAGAACAGGACGTCTGGGTCTTTGGTCATTACAGAGGGACAGGACAGAACAGGATGTCTGGGTCTTTGGTCATTACAGAGGGACAGGACAAGATGTCTGGGTCTTTGGTCCTTACAGAGGGACAGGACAGGATGTCTGGGTCTTTGGTCCTTACAGAGGGACAGGACAGAACAGGATGTCTGAGTCTTTGGTCATTACAGAGGGACAGGACAGAACAGGATGTCTGAGTCGTTGGTCATTACAGAGGGACAGGACAGAACAGGATGTCTGGGTCTTTGGTCATTACAGAGGGACAGGACAGAACAGGAAGCTGGAGTTGAGTTGTGTTATGTTTGAAGGACAGGAGGAAGGACTCACAGCACAATGAAAGGATGCCATTGTTGTTATTCTCGTAACTAGCCTGTGTCCAAGATTGTCCTTCAAGTCGAAAAACATCCACCTCACAGTGGTGGGTCCATGTAATCCTGCTGCAGGCTTTAACAAATGTAACACTTGTACTTCTCATCAAACCCCAAAAAACGAACAAAAATATATATTTTCTCAAACACTGAAAGTGTGGTCAGACCATAAATAACATTTTTTCAATCAAAAATGCCATCATCCCAGCATAGAGAAATTTGCATCGAATGTCTTTGGACATTTCAAAAACTACTCTTATTAACTTAACCTTGTCTTGGCGGTCATATGACCTAAAAACAAAATACAGTTTTGTAGCAGAGGAACAATATTACTTTCCCCATTGCGGGTTTGCTTGAATCCCAGCATAGGTCTGTACTCAAATCCAAGGGGATACATGGTAATGAGCCTGAGACTCGGAGAGCAGCCATTTTTCAAGTGTCCTTCCCCTCTACCTCTCCTCCCCTCTACCTCTCCTCCTCTCTACCTCTCCTCCTCTCCTCCCCTCTACCTCTCCTCCCCTCTACTCTACCTCTCCTCCCCTCTACCTCTCCTCCTCTCCTCCCCTCTACCTCTCCTCCCCTCTACCTTTCCTCCCCTCTACTCTACCTCTCCTCCCCTCTACCTCTCTTCCCCTCTACCTCTCCTCTCCTCCCCTATACCTCTCTTCCCCTCTACCTCTCCTCCTCTCTACCTCTCCTCCTCTCTACCTCTCCTCTCCTCCCCTCTACCTCTCCCTCTCTTCCTCTCCACCTCTCCTCCTCTCTACCTCTCCTCTCCTCCCCTCTACCTCTCCTCTCCTCCCCTCTACCTCTCCTCCCCTCTACCTCTCCTCCCCTCTACCTCTCCTCTACCTCTCCTCTCCTCCCCTCTACCTCTCCTCTCCTCCCCTCTACCTCTCCTCCCCCTCTACCTCTCTACCTCTCCTCCCTCTATCTCTACCTCCTCCCTCACCCTCTACCTCTCCCCTCCTCTACCTCTCCTCCCCTCTACCTCTCTCCCCTACCTCTCACTTCTCTACCTCACCTCTCCCTCTCCACCTCACCTCTCCCTCTCCTCCCCTCTACCTCTCCTCCCCTCTACCTCTCTTTCTCTCCTCCCCTCTACCTCTCCTCCCCTCTACCTCTCCTCCCCTCTACCTCTCCTCCCCTCTACCTCTCCTCCCCTCTACCTCTCCTCCCCTCTACCTCTCCTCTACCTCTCCTCCTCTCTACCTCTTCTCCTCTCTACCTCACCTCTCCTCAACCTCTCCTCCTCTCTACCTCTCCTCCCCTCTACCTCTCCTCCTCTCTACCTCTCCTCCCCTCTACTTCTCCTCCCCTCTACCTCTCCTCCTCTCTACCTCTCCTCCCCTCTACTTCTCCTCCCCTCTACCTCTCCACCTCTCTACCCTCCTCCTTTCCTCCAGCTCTCCTTCCATACCTTTAGGGAGCTCATCAGGACCCACTCAGAGAAAGGACTGATCTGTCGCAGCACAAAGAGCCTCTGGCTAAATTGGTCCTCAGGTCATTGATGTGAAGTCTACGTTCTCATTCAGTCTCTCTCTATTCAGCTTCCTACTTCACTTTTTCCATTTTATGCAAAGGTTAGGCAGCGGAAATGCAATGTCCTGAATTACATCCTGCTATGCTGCTCTGAGACTGAGAGCTCCATAGGCTTCTGACATGATTAACCAAAGCACACAGCCCATCTGTACACAGCCCATCTGAAATTAGCCCGCCCAACTACCTCATCCCTATATTGTTATTTATTTTGCTCATTTGTACCCCAGTATCTCTATTTGCACATCATCTCTTGCACATCTATCATTCCAGTGTTAATACTAATTGTAATTATTTTGCACTATAGCCTATTTTATTGCCTTACCTCCATAACTTGCTAAATTTGCACACACTGTATATATATGTATTTCTGTTGTATTTTTTTGACTTTGTTTTGTTTTACCCCATATGTAACTCTGTGTTGTTGTTTTTATCGCACTGCTTTGCTTTATCTTGGCCAGGTCGCAGTTGTAAATGAGAACTTGTTCTCAACTGGTTTACCTGGTTAAATAAAGGTGAAAAAAAAAAAAAAAAAACACATGACCCTAACTATGACACATGTTGCGGTTGGGTTGGCATCATGGTGAGATGTGTTACATCTGATGGTGCATCTTCTCAGCTCTCTTCACAGGTTCCCGGTGGCAGCTGGCAAGACATTCAAGACCTAACTTCCACTTTCTTCCTTCCTGCCGGAAAACATATTTTACACCCTCTTCTGTTGGCTCTCTGCAGTGAGTCATGGTCAAGCTTGGCTGTGTCTGATAGTCGGTCAGATTATTTGTCTTCCTGGAATGAAATGATTGTCTGCAGATTGAGAGAGGGCGTTCCTTGACCTCTTGTTAATGTCAGCGTAGGTGTCGGCTTACTGTTGTTCTGACCTAGCCAGTGATCCCAGGATGAAGTAACTTCCGGGTCACTACCACATCAGTGGGCAGGGCTGAGAGGTCATCCAGGAGACAGTGGACGGGATGGGATCATTCATGACCAAGCTGTGGTTTGATGTACTACATGGACAACACTGTCTAAGACTGCTGTTTGTGGAGATTTCCAACACTGTCTAAGACTGCTGTTTGTGGAGATTTCCAACACTGTCTAAGACTGCTGTTTGTGGAGATTTCCAACACTGTCTAAGACTGCTGTTTGTGGAGATTTCCAACACTGTCTAAGACTGCTGTTTGTGGAGATTTCCAACACTGTCTAAGACTGCTGTTTGTGGAGAATTCCATTACTGTCTAACTAAGACTGGTGTTTGTGGAGAATTCCAACACTGTCTAAGACTGCTGTTTGTGGAGAATTCCAACACAGTCTAAGACTGCTGCTTGTGGAGACTTTTTCCAACACTGTCTAAGACTGCTGCTTGTGGAGATTTCCAACACTGTTGAAGTCAGCTGGTTGAGGAGATGTTGGTAGAACACTGATAAATGTGTCGTTCAACGTCACCCTCCATATACTGTGTTTCATTAGATATCATGCCATCACCTTTCCCATGTTCTACATTATGATACGATAAATGGTTTGCAGTTTAGTGACCTTGTCCTTGGGGGTAGAGATTGATGTAGAGCAGGGTTTCTTAAACTATGGGTCTGGACCCAAAGTGGGCCCTGGGCATGTGGGTCGCGAGTTATCAGAATGCGTCTATAATCACACACTATTTCTTCTTAATTTGGGTCGTTGGAGGACGATTTGGGTCACGGGAGAACGGTCAATTTCTTAACTAAAAGTTGAAGAACCCCTGACGTAGAGGAGCAGAGAATGGCACAGAAGGGCTCACATCTGTTAGTGTGACATGGAGCCTCTAGAATAGATGACTCCTTCTAGCCCGAGGCAGGCTGGCAGGGGCACCGTTCACGGGCACATTGGTTACGTAACAAACAAACCGCCGGCTTCACCATGCCTTTGCACTTCTACACATTTAGCATATTATATCACAGAAGGTAATGAGCAGAACGATAAATACGATGGCGAATTAAAAATAACTGAGAGTATGGATTTAGTATATAAAAATGTGACTATGTGACTCAGCGCTTTAGTTTTTTGCTTTTTGTTTTATGCAACTGTTCTGTCTCCCTCATAATATCACATTGCAGCGGAGGGCATTCAGAATTCAGAGAAAGTCCTCCATTCAATCTCACAGGACAGGGGTTATCACCATGAGGCATGAACATGACAGCAATCATCGAGACGTTCCTGCAGGGAATAACTTAGCATGTAGCGTGTCCAGATTCTCTTATGGTCTCTGTTAGTTGGATCACATTGGTATGATCCTGGAATAGTGGGGAGGGAAGCCCCATTACGGTACACACACATGCACACGCACACACCATGCAGAGAGAGAGAGGGGGAGGGAGGGAGGGATGGAGGGAGGGGGGGGGAAATAAAAGCAAAAGGGATACAGTATGGAACTAAATGGGGAGAGAAACTAGGCAGAGGAACATAACAGTGAAATGAAGAGAGGGGCGAGGGGAGAGGGGAGAGGGGCGAAGGGAGAGGGGAGAGAAGATAAAATACAGAGAAAGAAAGACAGGGGAGAACAAAGCACCAATGGAATGGAGGGAGGGAGGAAAATAGAGTGAAAAGAGAGTGAGTTAGAGGATTGATGATGGATGGATGGATGGATGGATGGATGAATAGGGAGGGAGGGAGGGTAATAGGGGACATGCAGTCAGATGAGATAACCAATCTGGCTTCAAAGAGGTTGGGAGGTTTCCTATATCTGACAGAGGTATGGGGCTGGAGACTGAGAGGAGTGGAGAAGGTGTGTGTGTGTGCGTGTGTGTGTGTGTATATATACAGTATATATAATGATGTGTGTGTAATGATGTGAGTGTGTGTGTGTAATGATCTGTATGTGTATACAGATATAAAATCAATAATATGGTAATAAATACTAACTTGCAAGCTGGTAACCATACGTTAAACCCCTCCAGCAGGCCTTGCATAGCAATAGGCCAGGCAAGACCTACTCCACGTAAAGAACACCGGCATCACCCCACTCTATCCATGTACAGTAAAGACCTGAGAATCTCTGATCCAGTGGCCACACCACCACGGATCCACCTGGAAGCAGTCAGTCAGTCCCCAATATGCAACCAGGGCTTCTTTTTACTGATTTGATTTCTAATTCAATTTAATTTGTTGAGCCTTTAAAACTTTCTATACGCATCAGTACCGTCCGTTTATTGCTCTTCTCCAAGTGAAAGACCTTGTATTGCAGGCAAATGTGTCGCAGGGACATTGCTAAATCGATGTGTGGTGGCAGGCGAGGTTGGAGAGAGTTTGAGAGGCGAGAGGCATGGGTGCTGCCAACCCCATCTATCCACAGCCCAGAAGGAAATATTACCAAGCTGTTTGTCCTCACCTCTGTAATTCTTCCCAAAAGGTACAGAAGCAATTATTGGGCTAGGGGGTAGACACAACTCACGTATGCAAGGGCAGCAATGTCAGCTGGTCATCATTTAATTAGTGTGCTTGCTTCAGCAATGTCAGCTGGTCGTCATTTAATTAGTGTGCTTGCTTCAGCAATGTCAGCTGGTCGTCAATTAATTAGTGTACTTGCTTCAGCAATGTCAGCTGGTTGTCATTTAATTAGTGTGCTTGCTTCAGCAAGAACTCTCCTGTTATTGGCTGCTACTTATTTACACATGAAAGAAGGACTCAAAAAGCCTGCTGGTAGGTGCTGGTAATGAATTAGATATGTGTGCATGATACAATAATTGCTCGGTACTGATTGCACATGTCAATCCATAGTTGTTGAGTAATCAGCTGCGACTTTCTAATTAGCATAGAAAGAACACAATAAAACATCTAAAAAAGACCAGCATTGTTAGTAATTACTGTGTTTACGAACACTGAATACACAAGTTTTGGATGGGGATAATTTACAGTGACTGTCGACAGCAAAGCTAACCGAAGGAGCAATCATTCCTTTTCCAGAATGCTGCACACACTAAGTGAAGGGGTGGGGAGAACTAAATAAATAAATAAAAGGGGGAAACTAGTTCTGCCTATCTTGGCTGCCTGTCACTTTTGTTTATGAAACAGGCAGAAGAACACGTTGCTCGTCATTCTGAGTTAATCATTTTAACATTGGAATTAAACGATAAGGAGGGGATTCTTAATAAAGAGGAAGAAGACGAGGCCATTTGTCTTGGGCTGACATGAAACAGCTGTCTCCCTGAGGCAGCTCTCTCTGTTGTAGCCTTGAAGTCTGCTCTTTTTAAAGTCCAGTTTCTTCTTGTTCAGAGCAATCTACTGTATGTGTTTAAACAGTGGAGTAGAGGTCAGATTGACGGACTTGTTGGCCAGAATAAGTCAATAAGGTCACGTAGCACACTGTATGAATGTGCATGACTCATGTACACTCTTTGAAAAAAAGGCGCTATCTTCAACCGAAAAGGGTTCTTCGGCTGTTTCCATAGGAGAACCCTTTGAAGAACCCCTTTTGGTTCCAGTTAGAATCCTTTCCACAGAGGGTTCTACATGGAACCCAAAATAGTTCTACCTGGAAGCAAGAAGGTTTCTCCCTGGAACCAAAAAGGGTTAAAGTACCTACTCTACTGTGCTCAACAAAACATGTGATACAAAAAAGAACATCAATTTAAAAATACTTTCTTGCTATGTGCATAGCTATCGGCTTGAGTGCCAAGAAGGGTAGCAAAAACCAGAGGTCATGAGTGACTGGCTTCAGCAAGTGCAGGAGGAATTCTGTCTGGACATAATACATTCATTCAGAACCCCACACGCACAAGTCATCATTGCATGTGATAGACAGTAGCCTGATTGACACTGGCCTCATGTGAAGAGGAAAGGAAAGCTATCAATCATCTCTCAGTGTGGATGTGGCTGTCTGATGGACAGTCCAGGTAACAGAATCAATCCCCCAGGGCACACATGTCGAACTCATTCCACGGAGGGCCGAGTGTAAGGAACTCCCCTCACCTGGTTGTCTAGGTCTTAATTGAAAGGAAAAAACTAAAAAACTAAAACCCGCAGCCCTCCATGGAATGAGTTTGACACCCCTGCCCCAGGGAAACAGACATCAGACATTCAGAAACTCCTCTTACTCAAAGCAGGTGTGATCCATGAGCAGAGTGATAACATTGATCATCATGGCAGATGACGATTTGATATGTATTTTTAGTGCAGAGGGGCTGGTGACGCCTGACGTCTTCAGTAAGGGAAAGGACATGGCTTCAACACCAACCCACAATCTGCAGTCATATGATCTGAGAAAAATGTCCTGTCATAGTGCAGTCTGTCACTCCAAAGTGGGAGTGTGCTTGTGAGGGTGTGAGAAAGATAGGGAATTAATGTACAGTGGGGAAAAAAAGTATTTAGTCAGCCACCAATTGTGCAAGTTCTCCCACTTAAAAAGATGAGAGAGGCCTGTAATTTTCATCATAGGTACACGTCAACTATGACAGACAAATTGAGGAAAAACAAATCCAGAAAATCACATTGTAGGATTTTTAATGAATTTATTTGCAAATTATGGTGGAAAATAAGTATTTGGTCACCTACAAACAAGCAAGATTTCTGGCTCTCACAGACCTGTAACTTCTTCTTCAAGAGGCTCCTCTGTCCTCCACTCGTTACCTGTATTAATGGCACCTGTTTGAACCTCAAACAGTCACACTCCAAACTCCACTATGGCCAAGACCAAAGAGCTGTCAAAGGACACCAGAAACAAAATTGTAGACCTGCACCAGGCTGGGAAGACTGAATCTGCAATAGGTAAGCAGCTTGGTTTGAAGAAATCAACTGTGGGAGCAATTATTAGGAAATGGAAGACATACAAGACCACTGATAGTCTCCCTCGATCTGGGGCTCCACGCAAGATCTCACCCCGTGGGGTCAAAATGATCACAAAATCCCAGAACCACACGGGGGGACCTAGTGAATGACCTGCAGAGAGCTGGGACCAAAGTAACAAAGCCTACCATCAGTAACACACTACGCCGCCAGGGACTCAAAGCCTGCAGTGGCAGACGTGTCCCCCTGCTTAAGCCAGTACATGTCCAGGCCCGTCTGAAGTTTGCTAGAGTGCATTTGGATGATCTAGAAGAGGATTGGGAGAATGTCATATGGTCAGATGAAACCAAAATATAACTTTTAGGTAAAAACTCAACTTGTCGTGTTTGGAGGACAAAGAATACTGAGTTGCATCCAAAGAACACCATACCTACTGTGAAGCATGGGGGTGGAAACATCATGCTTTGGGGCTGTTTTTCTGCAAAGGGACCAGGATGACTGATCTGTGTAAAGGAAAGAATGAATGGGGCCATGTATCGTGAGATTTTGAGTGAAAACCTCCTTCCATCAGCAAGGGCATTGAAGATGAAACGTGGCTGGGTCTTTCAGCATGACAATGATCCCAAACACACCGCCCGGGCAACGAAGGAGTGGCTTCGTAAGAAGCATTTCAAGGTCCTGGAGTGGCCTAGCCAGTCTCCAGATCTCAACCCCATAGAAAATCTTTGGAGGGAGTTGAAAGTCTGTGTTGCCCAGCGACAGCCCCAAAACATCACTGCTCTAGAGGAGATCTGCATGGAGGAATGGGCCAAAATACCAGCAACAGTGTGTGAAAACCTTGTGAAGACTTACAGAAAACGTTTGACCTGTGTCATTGCCAACATAGGGTATATAACAAAGTATTGAGAAACTTTTGTTATTGACCAAATACTTATTTTCCACCATAATTTGCAAATAAATTCATTAAAAATCCTACATTGTGATTTTCTGGATTTTTTTTCCTCATCTTGTCTGTCATAGTTGACGTGTACCTATGATGAAAATTACAGGCCTCTCTCATCTTTTTAAGTGGGAGAACATGCACAATTGGTGGCTGACTAAAAACTTTTTTTCCCCACTGTATGACAGTCCATCATTACTTTAAGACATGAAGGTCAGTCACTATGGAAAATGTCAAGAACTTTTAAAGTTTCTTCAAATGCAGTCGCAAAAGTATCAATTGCTATGATGAAACTGGCTCTCATGAGGACCACCACAGGAATGGAAGACCCAGAGTTACCTCTGCTGCAGAGGATAAGTTCTTTAAAGTTAACAGCCTCAGAAATTGCAGCCCAAATAAATGCTTCACAGAGTTCATGTCACAGACACATCTCAACATCAACTGTTCATAGGAGACTGTGTGAATCAGGCCTTCGTGGTCAAATTGCTGCAAAGAAACCAATACTAAAAGACACCAATAAGAAGAAGAGTCCTGCTTGGGCCAAGAAACACGAGCAATGGACATTAGACCGGTGGAAATGTGTCCTTTGGTCTGGAGTCCAAATTTGAGATTTTTGGTTCCAACCGCTGTGTCTTTGTGAGACGCGGTGTGGGTGAACGGATGATCTCAGCATGTGTAGTTCCCACCATAAAGCATGGAGAAGGTGTTATGGTGTGGGGGTGCTTTTCTGGTGACACTGTCTGTGATTTATTTAGAATTCAAGGCACACTTAACCAGCATGTCTACCACAGCATTCTGCAGCGATACGCCATCCCATCTGGTTTGGGCTTAGTGGGACTATCATTTGTTTTTCAACAGGACAATGACCCAACACACCTCCAGGCTGTGTAAGGGATATTTTACCAAGTAGGAGAGTGATGGAGTGCTGCATCAGATGACCTGGCCTCCACAATCCCCCGAACCTCAACCCATTTGAGATGGTTTGGGATGAGTTGGACCGCAGAGTGAAGGAAAAGCAGCCAACTAGTGCTAAGCATATGTGGGAACTGCTTCAAGACTGTTGGAAAAGCATTCCTGGTGAAGCTGGTTGAGAGAAAGCCAAGAGTGTGCAAAGCTGTCATCAAGCCAAAGGTTGGCTATTTGAAGAATCTCAAATATAAAATATATTTTGATTTGTTTAACACGTTGGAGGGCACATTGGACTGCTGTATAGTGGATTCTGTAATGAGTGTGGAATTCTGGGTGAACAGAATAGAAATACTACAGCACCTGGTAAGCTGGAGCCATATGCTACAATAGGCAGAACAAAGACAATTTAGGCAGTGACTCAGATGATCAAACTGCATAAGAATACCTGCTGCACGCACAAACACACACACACACACACACACACACACACACACACACACACACACAGGAAGGAACTGTAACAAGCAGATGCTCTATGAGTGGTCTATTAACTATACAGATTTCCTATTTAAAATACAGCCCCTTGGCTTGCACTCTACATACATTTGGCTATAAAATAGTTATCCTATTGTAATGATTCTCCCAAAAATATTCAGGGATTTCATTTCAGATGTTTAGTGGATTTCATCTGGACTACAAAAAACATTTAGAGAACTCTCCCTCCCTCCCTGTTAGTAGCTAACTTGCTCATGTGTGCTGTGAGTGAGGTGAGCTGTCCTGCTCTGTGCATGGCGGTGGTTTTGAGTGCCAGTGCTGTGCCAGTGTGTGGTGGGTCAGGGGGTCAGTGGGCACCGCTGGGCTGTGGTAACAAGTTGAAAGCCTTGCCCTGTGAGTGGATATAATGACCCGTGGCATGACGTCTCTTGCCTCTGGGTGCCATGTCTAATTGGTGCAGCATTCTCTGAAAAGGGCATGTCTCCCTCTCTCCCTTTCTTAATTCGCTCTCTCCCTCCATTTATTTATTTCTTTACTCCCTCTCTCTCACTCCCTCCCTCTCTTTACTCTCTAGGTGGATGGATGGTAGTCCCTCTCTCACCATTTCTTTGAAACCTAAAATATGTGATGCTGTGTTGCGTGGGAAGGAGGGCGTGTGTGTGTGTGTGTGGGAGAGAGACAGAGAAAGAAAGTAAGGACTTTTTCCAATTCAAATCTGCTATCTGCAACGATTGGATTCCGGCCCATGATTAAAGATGGCCTACTGTCATGCTCTCCTTAATGACTGAGACCCTATGGAGGCAGCACACTGCATGATATGCCAAAGGAGCCTCAGAGTCTACTGTCTGGCACAGGGCTGTGGCTTGATACTTGCCCAGGAGCCAAGTGAACCTGCTGTGGCATCTGTGTGCTCAAAGAGACATGGGACTCTGGGCCCGGCTCGCTGGACTGTGCCAGCAGGCATCATGCGTCAACGTTGGCTAGGCAAGACCCGGTTTCATCGTGTAAGCCCTTTGTAGTGAGACCATTGTGTGCTTGCAATGCCCGTTTAGGTTTAGGCTTAGGTTTATCAGTATATGTGCATTTGTAGATATAGTAGATTAACTCCTGGTGCTGTTTTGATTTGGGTGGCCAGTATTTGAGCAGTGAGCCATGAGTTTGTTATGTCAAGGTCAGGAGGTAAGCATGACTGGCACACACACACCGACACACACACACACACACACACACACACACACACACACACACACACACACACTCTCCTCCCTCCTCTATCTCTCCTGTGAAATCTATTCTCACTGCTACATGTATGTATAGACTTGTGTGGGAAAAGCAGTCCATAAAAGCCTATTGAATTCACTAGACTTACACTGATGTTGTAACTCTACAGTATATGTTTCAGACAGGTGATTAATATACTCATTATACTGGATTCAATTAAACTCAGTCCAGAGTACCAACTCTCTTCATGTTGAGTCTCCAGTCCCTCCAGATAATGCATTGGGTTCTGCAATGTAGTTCGATGTAATGCAGTTACATTTTATAAGTCTGTCATGCCTACGTCAATGTTTTTAAATGTATGTAAATTGTAAAGTATTTTTGTCTGTAATGTCTTTTTCCGTTATGTGTCAGACCCCAGGAAGACTAGCTGTCGCCATTGGCGTCAGCTAATGGGGATCCTAATAAAATCAAAAATGTGTTTGATTAGCACAGAGCCAGCTGCTCAGAGCAAACATTCTATCCCCCATACATGGGGATATGATGAGGGAGAGAGTGAGGAGAAGAGAGAGGGGAAGAGAAGAGAGGTGCTCTCAGGCATCTGTATACCCAGGCTAATGCTGCCACCAAGAGGATGAACACAGAATTGCTGTTTTGATTGAGCACCAAAGGAAGAGTAACCAGCCCCTACACTCCTAGTCATTGGTCTCGACCTCCAACACACTTATCTAAAAGGATTGGAGAGGTGTAAGCAATGTGGAAGATTTTGCCCATTTCTAATAGAGGGCAAGGTGGGCAGTTCATATGTGAAGAGCAGCACAGGACAATAGCAGGAGGCATACTCACAGTTTCTCCCCATCCCTTGCTCTGGTGTCGTGTACGAGGTAAACAGTACCAAAACGCCCTCTGCCCAATCTCTGTAGGATGCTGTATCTCTTGGCAATCAGGTTGCTGGGGTCAGGAGTTATCGAAGTGGAGGGGGAGTGGACATGGCAGGATGAATAGGCCCCCAGCTCCTCAAACTTGGGCATCTTGTTGCAGGATTACAGGAGCATTGACTGCAAAATTCAGCAAAACACAAGCATGTTGTTTTTACTTATTTTACATTTTTTTATGCATGTTTGCCCAATACGTACAGATAAAACATAAATACATATTTTACAGGGGAGACAGAGTCAGATAGCAGCGTGTCGCGCTTGTTGTTACAGTGCAGGATAATTGAAAGCAGAGTCCTGACTAGCTTATGCTATTTCACTATTGCCACTTTGTCTAACAAACTCACCTGTTTGCAGTTAGGTGTTGGCTATTTCCACCAGTTTAAAACATCCATAGCCTACTGTATTAACTTCCGTGTTTACGCTGGTTCCTATGGTAAAAGGAAACCTCGTCTCCCTTTTATTATACCGCTTTATTCCACCAGGTGTCAGTGAAGAATCGTCTGTTGTGAAGGCCTGTTTGGGATTGGGTATTTTATTCTCAATTCTCATGACAATGCATTTGCCCAGAAGACTACATGTATCCTCTATCCTCTTCCAACGTGGAACAGTTGTATGAGATATTTGTAGGCTGGCTACCTAACCATATTCTAAAGTAATATTCTTCAAGAATATAGTCAATGACTTTTTTTCACATTTGTTATGTTACAGCCTTATTCTAAAATTGATTAAATCGTTTTTTCCCCCCTCAAATCTACACACAATACCACATAATGACAAAGCAAAAACGGGTTTAGAATTGTAGCAATTACTATTATTATTATTATTATTATTATTATTTATTTTAAACTTAAATATCACATTTACATAAGTATTCAGACCCTTTAACTCAGTACTTTGTCGAAGCACCTTTGGCAGCGATTACAGCCTTGAGTCTTCTTGGGCATGATGCTACAAGCTTGGCACACCTGTATTTGGGGAGTTTCTCCCATTCTTCTCTGCAGAGCCTCTCAAGCTCTGTCAGGTTGGATGGGGAGCGTCAAGGCACAGCTATTTTCAGGTCTCTCCAGAGATGTTAGATCGGGTTCAAGTCCGGGCTCTGGCTGGGCCACTCAAGGACATTGAGATTTGTCCCGAAGCCACTCCTGCGTTTTCTTGGCTGTGTGCTTAGGATTGTTGTCCTGTTGGAAGGTGAACCTTTGCCCCAGTCTGAGGTCCTGAGCGCTCTGGAGCAGGTTTTCATCAAGGATCTCTCTGTACTTTGCTCCGTTCATCTTTCCCTCGATCCTGACTAGTCTCCCAGTCCCTGCCGCTGAAAAACATCCCCACAGCATGATGCTGCCACCACCATGCTTCACCGTAGGGATGGTGCCAGTTTTCCTCCAGACGTGACACTTGGCATTCAGGCCAAAGAGTTCAATCTTGGTTTCATCAGACCAGAGAATCGTCTGAGAGTCCTTTAGGTGCCTTTTGGGAAACTCCAAACGGGCTGTCATGTGTCTTTTGCTGAGTGGCTTCTGTCTGGACTCTCTGCCATAAAGGCCTGATTGGTGGAGTGCTGCAGAGATGGTTGTCCTTCTGGAAGGTTCTCCTATCTCCACAGAGGAACTCTGTCAGAGTGACCATCGGGTTCTTGGTCACCTCCCTGACAAAGGCCCTTCTCCCCCGATTACTCAGTCTTGGTCATTCCAAACTTCTTTCATTTAAGAATGATGGAGGCCACTGTGTTCTTGGGGACCTTCAATGCTGAAGAAATGTTTTGGTACCCTTCCACAGATCTGTGCCTCGACACAATCCTGTCTAGAAGCTCTACGGACAATTCCTTCGACCTCATGGCTTGTTTTTGCTCTGACATGCACTGTCAACTGTGGGACCTTTATATAGACCGGTGTGTGCCTTTCCAAATCATGTCCAATCAATTGAATTTACCACAGGTGGGCTCCAATCAAGTTGTAGAAACATCTCAAGGATGATCAATGGAAACAGGATGCACCTGAGCTCAATTTCAAGTCTCATAGCAAAGGGTCTGAATACTTAAGTAAATAAGGTATATATATTTTTTATATACATTTGCAAAACATTCTAAAAAACTGTTTTTTTTCGCTTTGTCATTGTGGGGTATTGTGTGTAGATTGATGAGGGGGAAAATTACTTGAATCCATTTTAGAATAAGGCTGTAACATAACAAAATGTGGAAAAAGTCAAGGGGTCTGAATACTTTCCAAATGCACTGTAGATAGACCTACTATTATTGTAACGATCCTTGCATAGCAGCCTGGTCTCATAGACTAGACGTAACATAGTAAAAGTAAAATAGGGACACTCCGATTAGTATGATATGTTACGTTTGGTATGGTTACATAAGATATGGTTATTTAAAATATGGTGGTTGGTCGGGCTGGATGGATGGGTGTGTGTATAACGTGAACGTCTAGCAACCCAAAGGTTGCTCAACGCATGCAAGTAAGGCTCCCCAACATCTCTCTACATCTGGTCTTGTCAATATTGACTGAAATAACTTAATGAGTAGACCTGATCTTAGAAAGATATAGGCTTTTATCCCTGCTATGCTAAATCATTCATCACTTCTTTCCATCATAATTTAAGTGTGTTACCGATTAGTAGCCATTCGGTCTTGACTAAGGTTTTACATAAAAGTAATGATGATGAGTAAGTTTGGCTTTATACATAGCTTGGGCTTTGTCGAGTAAGGCTTAAACTATGTATTTAGATTGTAGTAAGGTATTGTAGGTAGGCATCGTGGGTTGTTGTGGGTAGTTATTGCATGTAATTATTGTAGGTTAGCATTGTATTCGGCGGTGCCGGGTGTAGCACGAAGCTAGCTAGCTAGCTAACTCACCTCCTGGACTAGCTGGCGAGTAGCTATTAGCAACGGTAGCAACTAAATACAATATCCTTTTAGCCAGCTACATTTGTTCGCAGCGCCGCCGTTTTTCAAAACAAAGTCAACACAGCAGCCATTGCTAGCTAGCCAACATGACCAGCTAGCTGTACTGTAGCAGCTAAATACAATATATTTGTGCTAGCTAGCCAACGTTTAATTATTGCTGCGTTATGAAAGGAACTAGACACGGACACGAATTATCTGTTTAGTGTGTTAACACACTATTGGTAGTTTGTTGTAACCAAGTATTGGTGCTAAACTGTGTGTTATTGGATGCTAGCATGCTAGTTAGCTATGGCGTCATAGTTAGCTAGCTGAATAAAGTAAGTTGAGTCTATTCCTTGAAACATTGAACCGCTGTAGTTTACAACAATTCTAATTTCTAAAAGTGGAAGTTGGGAGAGTTTTATTCGGGTGGTTCAGTGAAACAATTATAGTTTCTGAGGTGGAAGTTGGGAGAGTTATATTTGGGAGTTTTTGGTGAGGGAGGCCCTACTCTCTCCTTTCCCAGATGTTTAGTTCATTTCATTCCGATCTCCTCTGCATTATTGTAGCCTTTTGCTACAGCCTGTCAACTATGCCTCTGCCTATCCCTGTTCTCTCCTCTCCGCACAGGCTACACAAATGCCTCACACCGCGTGGCTGCTGCCTCTCTAACCTGGTGGTCCCTGCACGCACCACACACCTGGAGTTCCAGGTCTCAGGCAGCCTCTGGAACTGCCGTTCTGCTGCCAACAAGGCTGACTTCATCCCAGCCTATGCTACCCTCCAGTCCCTCGACTTCCTGGCGCTGACGGAAACATGGATTACCACTGAAAACACTGCTACTCCTACTGCTCTCTCCTCGTCTGACCATGTGTTCTCGCATACCCCGAGAGCATCTGGTCAGAGGGGTGGTGGCACAGGAATCCTCATCTCTCCCAAGTGGACATTCTCAATTTTTCCCCTAACCCATCTGTCTATCTCCTCATTTGAATTCCATGCTGTCACAGTCACTAGCCCATTTAAGCTTAATATCCTTGTCATCTATCGCCCTCCAGGTTCCCTTGGAGAGTTCATCAATGAGCTTGACGCCTTGATAAGTTCCTTTCCTGAGGATGGCTCACCCCTCACAGTTTTGGGGGATTTCAACCTCCCTACGTCTACATTTGACTCATTTCTCTCTGCCTCCTTCTTTCCACTCCTCTCCTCTTTTGACCTCACCCTCTCACCGTCCCCCTACTCACAAGGCAGGCAATACGCTTGACCTCATCTTTACTAGATGCTGCTCTTCTACTAATCTCACTGCAACTCCCCTCCATGTCTCCGACCACTACTTTGTATCCTTTTTCTCTCTCGCTCTCCTCCAACACTACTCACTCTGCCCCTACACAGATGGTAATGCGCCGCCGCAACCTTCGCTCTCTCTCTCCCACTACTCTCTCCTCTTCCATCCTATCATCTCTTCCCTCTGCTCAATCCTTCTCCCTCCAATCTCCTGATTCTGCCTCCTCAACCCTCCTCTCCTCCCCTTTCTGCATCCTTTGACTCTCTGTGTCCCCTATCCTCCCGGCCGGCTCGGTCCTCCCCTCCAGCTCCGTGGCTTGATGACTTATTGCGAGCTCACAGAACAGAGCTCCGGGCAGCGGAGCGGAAAAGGAAGAAAACTAAACTCCCTGCCGACCTGGCATCTTTTCACTCCCTCCTCTCTACATTTTCTTCATCTGTTTCTGCTGCTAAGGCCACTTTCTACCACTCTAAATTCCAAGCATCTGCCTCTAACCCTAGGAAGCTCTTTGCCACATTCTCCTCCCTGCTGAATCCCCCCTCCTCTCTCTCTGTGGATGACTTCGTCAACCACTTTGAAAAGAAGGTTGACGACATCCGATCCTCGTTTGTTAAGTCTAATGACACTGCTGGTCCTGCTCACACTGCCCTACCCTATGCTTTGACTTCTCCCCTCTCTCTCCAGATAAAATCTTGCGACTTGTGACTGCAGGCCGCCCAACAACCTGCCTGCTTGACCCCATCCCCTCCTCTCTTCTCCAGACCATCTCCGGTGACCTTCTCCCCTACCTCACCTCGCTGATCAACTCATCCTTGACCGCTGGCTATGTCCCTTCCGTCTTCAAGAGAGCGAGAGTTGCACCCCTTCTCAAAAAACCAACACTCGATCCCACTGATGTCAACAACTACAGACCAGTATCCCTTCTTTCTTTTCTTTCCAAAACTATTGAGCGTGCCGTCTATAGCCAACTCTCTTGCTATCTCTCTCAGAATTACCTTCTTGATCCAAACCAGTCAGGTTTCAGGACTGGTCATTCAACTGAGACTGCTCTTCTCTGTGTCACGGAGGCTCTCCGCACTGCTAAAGCTAACTCTCTCTCCTCTGCTCTTGTCCTTCTAGACCTGTCTGCTGCCTTTGATACTGTGAACCATCAGATCCTCCTCTCCACCCTCTCCGAGCTGGGCATCTCCGGCGCGGCTCACTCCTGGATTGCGTCCTACCTGACCGGTCGCTCCTACCAAGTGGCGTGGCGAGAAGCTGTCTCCGCACCACGTGCTCTCACCACTGGTGTCCCCCAGGGCTCGGTTCTAGGCCCTCTCCTATTCTCCCTATACACCAAGTCACTTGGCTCTGTCATATCCTCACATGGCCTCTCCTATCATTGCTACGCTGACGATACACAACTAATCTTCTCCTTTCCCCCTTCTGATAACCAGGTGGCGAATCGCATCTCTGCATGTCTGGCAGACATATCAGTATGGATGACGGATCACCACCTCAAGCTGAACCTTGGCAAGACGGAGCTGCTCTTCCTCCCGGGAAGGACTGCCCGTTCCATGATCTCGCCATCACGGTTGACAACTCCGTTGTGTCCTCCTCCCAGAGTGCGAAGAGCCTTGGCGTGACCCTGGACAACACCCTGTCGTTCTCCGCTAACATCAAGGCGGTGACCCGATCCTGCAGGTTCATGCTCTACAACATTCGGAGAGTACGACCCTGCCTTACACAGGAAGCGGCACAGGTCCTAATCCAGGCACTTGTCATCTCCCCGTCTGGATTACTGCAACTCGCTGTTGGCTGGGCTCCCTGCCTGTGCCATTAAACCCCTACAACTCATCCAGAATGCCGCAGCCCGTCTGGTGTTCAACCTTCCCAAGTTCTCTCACGCCACCCCGCTCCTCCGCACACTCCACTGGCTTCCAGTTGAAGCTCGCATCTGTTACAAGACCATGGTGCTTGCCTATGGAGCTGCGAGGGGAACGGCACCTCTGTACCTTCAGGCTCTGATCAGTCCCTACACCCAAACGAGGGCATTGCGTTCATCCACCTCTGGCCTGCTGGCTCCCTTCCTCTGCGGAAGCATAGTTCCCGCTCAGCCCAGTCAAAACTGTTCGCTGCTCTGGCACCCCAATGGTGGAACAAGCTCCCTCACGACGCCAGGACAGCGGAGTCACTCACCACCTTCCGGAGACATTTGAAACCCCACCTCTTTAAGGAATACCTGGGATAGGATAAAGTAATCCTTCTACCCCCTTAAAAAAAATAAAAATAAAATAAAATAAAATTGTAAAGTGTTTAACCCACTGGCTATAGGGTGAATGCACCAATTTGTAAGTCGCTCTGGATAAGAGCGTCTGCTAAATGACGTAAATGTAAATGTAAATGTTGCGAGTTTGAATCTCATCACGGACAACTTTAGCATTTTAGGTAATTAGCTAATTGTAAACTACTAGCAACTACACTATATATTCAAAGGTATGTGGACACCCCTTCAAATTAGTGGATTCGGCTATTTCAGCCACACCCGTTGCTGACAGGTGTATAAATTCGAGCACACAGCAATATAATCTCCATAGACAAACATTTGCAGTAGAATGGCCTTACTGAAGAGCTCAGTGACTTTCAACGTGGCACTGTCAAAGGATGCTGCCTTTCCAACAAGTCAGTTCGTCAAATTTCTGCCACGCTAGAGCTGCCCCGGTCAACTGTAAGTGCTGTTATTGTGAAGCGGAAACGTCTAGGAGCAACAACGGCTCAACCACAAAGTGGTAGGCCACACAAACTCACAGAACAGGACTGCCGAGTGCTGAAGCGCGTAGAGCTTAAAAATCGTCTGTCCTTGGTTGCAACACTCACTACTGAGTTCCAAACTGCCTCTGGAAGCAACGTCAGCACTAGAACTGTTCGTCAGGTGCTTCATGAAATGGGTTTCCATGGCTGAGCAGCCGCACACAAGCCTAAGATCACCATGCGCAATGCCAAGCGTTGGCTGGAGTGGTGTAAAGCTCAGTGCCATTGGACTCTGGAGCAGTGGAAACGTGTTCTCTGGAGTGATGAATCATGCTTCACCATCTGGTAGTCCGATGGACAAATCTGGGTTTGGCTGATGCCAGGAGAACGCTACCTCCCCAATGCATAGTGACAACTGTAAAGTTTGGTGGAGTAGGAATAATGGTCTGGGGCTGTTTTTCATGGTTCGGGCATGACCCCTTAGTTCCAGTGAAAGGAAATCTTAACGCTACATTATACAATGGCATTCTAGATGATTCTGTGCTTCCAACTTTGTGGCAACAGTTTGGGGAAGGCCCTTTCCTGTTTGAGCATGACAATGCCCCCATGTACAAAGGGAGGTCCATACAGAAATTGTTTGTCGAGATCGGTGTGGAAGAACTTGACCATCGAACACCTTTGGGATGAATTGGAACACCGATTGCGAGCCAGGCCTAATTGCCCAACATCAGTGCCCGACCTCACTAAGTCCCCGCAGCAATGTTCGAACATCTAGCGGAAAGCCTTCCCTGAAGAGTGGAGGCTGTTATAGCAGCAAAGGGGGGACCGACTCCATATTAATGTCCATGATTTTGGAATGAGATGTTCGACAAACAGGTGTCAACATAATTTTGGTCATGTAGTGTACTTAGCATGTTAGCTAACCCTTCTCCTAACCCTAACCTTAACCTTTTTATCTAACTCTTCTCCTAACCCTAACCTTAACCCGTTACATAACTCCTAAACTTAACCCTAACCCCTAACTCCTAGCCTAGCTAACGTTAGCCAGCTAGATACCTAGCTAGAATTTATAACAAATCATACGTCTTGCTAATTCGTAACATTTAGTTCGTTTTGCAAATTTGTAAGATATAATATGAATTGTAATTCGTAACATATCATACGAAATGGGTGATGGACATCCACCAATTAATACATACCATACGAAACATAACATATCATACTAAATGGAGTGTCTCTGATTTATTTACAGAATAATACGAAATGCTCTGAATGCTCTGAGACCAGGTTGCAGCATAGCAGAAAATATCCCAGATTGTGCAATGCAATGCCTGTTGATTTTCTTCCACTTGTGGCGCTATAGTTCTGCCACCGTAAAAGCCTGAGAAGGAGGAGTATTGCCTACTGCAGAACATAGAAGACGTTTTACTTTACCACATCTCGACTCGTGAGCTGACCGTTTAACAGATATCATGTTCGTTTGAAGGAGAAAACGGATTCCACACTGCTTTTACGGTAAAGACAAATTGGTTGAAATTGGTTGTTAAATTGTGGTACGGCTCTAGTTGTTAGTGTATTCCTATGCTAATTTCCGAGTGACTGGATTCAGTGAACGGTTTTTGGGTTGGGACCTCGCGACAGTGTTTGTCATTAGTAAAATGTTAAATGCAGATGTTACTTACATTGTTGCCTTACAGATGTTTCTGCCGAGATGGTGGCGTACATGCAGACAAAGATAATGCCTCAATAGAAAATATTGCGAATGTTCATTTGAGAATTAGGCTACATTTAATGTCCCTACTCTTTAAAAATCACACTAATCAAAATTGGATATTGGACACATTAATACACATTCAATGACCACCTCTTTTCAGGAAATTCAATTGAATAGTCACTCAATTTTATTTAACATGCCTGTTGCCCTGTTGTATAGAGGCTACAACAGAACACTGTAAATCAATGGCCGGTGTTGTTCTCAGGCCAGGCATCTTTACGTAGACCTACAATTAGAAAGCTGGAGATACACATATGCTACACATATTCACCCCTCACTCACTCACTCACTCACTCACACACATACATACACATACACATACACACAACACACATACACATACACATACACATACACATACACACACACACACATACACACACACTCTTTACCTTGACCTCCTGGTTCAAAGTCGAGTTCAGTTTGTATAGTGATACAGTATACCCAGTCCTCTTTCTTTGACCTCTAAATTTTTTTTGGTTTCACAAAGATCCAAGGGGGTAGGTACTCGTTTGGGAAAGAATGTGCTTGTCTGGTTATTTACCAGCATTTTATAAGACTGTGAACTAATATGACTACAGGTATATCAAAGCATAGTTGAGATCTTACTAAACCTAGTTCAATTCAGTGCTAAAACTGATGACTTTAATCAAAACAAAAGTTTAATTATTAATCAATCTCCTATTGAAACCACTTGATTTTGCAGAGTATTAGGCCTATGTTGTATAGGGCTCTTAGGTCTTGTATGTCACAGTCCTAAATGTCTATCTTTCAATCCTGAATCAAATCTATTTGTAAGACCGACTGGTCAATGAAGCTTGCATCACATAATGATTTGGTACCAGTTGAATAGAGTTTACTGTGATGGATGGAGAAGAGAAGCCCTGTAGTATATCTGCAGCCCTTTTCTGAGGGACAGTTGACCCGGGTCCTGATCTTTCAGTGGGTGTTTCCATTATGACAGGAAGTCCCTTGTCTTGCATGAGTGTCACAGACAGGAAGAGTGATAAGCACATGTGTGGTGGACCCACGTTGACTGACAGCAAATAGGCCTGTGGAGATGTAGGCCTATTAGGCATGGGGATGCTGAAATGTAGAAATGAACATGCCCACAGTACCGTATCTGGATTGATTGATGTGCTATTCCAGCAGGTGGAGATTGTTTCACTTCCTGTACCTTGTCAGCCTTCAACTAATGGAATCTGGTTTTGACCCGACAGGCCCTACAGTACCTGAGGCAGTGGAAATCTGGGGAGACGAGCATCCACAGGAGATGAAGAGGTGACATTCTAAACGTTCAGAGAAAGGAATAGAACCGGACTTGGCACTGAGCCTTGGGAGACCCCCATCCTTTTTTTTGGTACTGGACTAGTTGCTGCAACACCCTCACCATTGCCCCCCAAGCGGCGTTCTTGTTCTTCACTACATTCTCCGCTGCCTGCAGGGCATCCAGAGAGAACCAGGGCCTCCGGACCCGCTCCGAGCTCAGCAGCAGCACAGCAGGGATGAGCGAGTTCTGGCACAAGATTGGCTGCTGCGTGGTGGCCAAACCTCCACCGGTGAGTTTGTCCCCTCTGAGAAATCATTGGAACACACAGTAACTTTTTAGCTGCCCTGCTTTTACAGCTCCAAGGTCAGTGGGTGGAGATTAAGGGCTTGCCTGATTTAAGATGTTTACCTGGATATTAGATTGACCCCACCACCATATCTACACCTTCACTAGTTGAAGTTAGTTCAGCCAAGCCAGCTGTGGATCCTCAAGATGCATGGCATGAGATGACATGGGTTTCATTAGCTCACTCTTAAGCCAGTCAACAATACTAGTGAGAAGAGAGCCCTATGCTAGCGTCAGTGGTGTGAGAAATAGGTCAGATAGATGGTGAGGGAGTGGAAGGAGGAATGACTGGCCTTTTCTGTTGTTTTGAAGTGGGTGACCCACATAGTCCCAAGGGTCTGCCTGTCTGGAGGGCTAGACCTCAGCCCAGACACGAGACATGCACAGACAAAGACTGCTCTGTCATTAGACATGACCTCTTATTAAAGAGATGGTGAATTAGGATTAAGAAGATGTAGATCAGGCTGGGTTAGGATGGGTTCAACCTTAGTCTAGCTCATAGAAATATGGAACTTCATATAAAAAGAAAAGCGAAACAAGAAACACTCAGCTATTACCAGATTAGAAAATATCAAGGCTAATGGCCCAAGCACCCATACACTTTCACCTTGTGTTTAACCTTAAGGGTACTGTAAAATGTAGTAGAAGAAGAAGAATTATTATTGGTATTAAGTCAAATATGGAGATTGTCTCCCTCCACAGCATGTCTCTATGGTAACTCCAGAACCCTCCTCTAACAATTAATGGGGTCTCTGAGGGGAAGTGGGCTTCTGGCATGTGCTGCTATTGAGCTCATTCTTTTTCCTCCTTCCTCCTCCCGCTCCTTTATTTTTAGGTCCTTGTTTATTCTATTGTTGGTACGAGAGAAGGCCAGACTAGAATGGGTGTATAGTGTGTGGTGGCATACTAACAAGTGTTACTTCCCAGAAAGGCTTGCTTTGTAAATTGTGTTTATTTCTGATAACAGTGCAATGACTACATGTCGTTGGGCCTGTGCATAATGTAATTAACTTTCTTTAGTTTTTATAAATCCCTAATTATTCAAATTAATACTAGCCTATTTAATAATTGCTATGTGGCAATTGCACTATACAGTCAGAATATTGATACAGTCAGTGTAGTCATGATCCATAATGTGAAATGGCTCATTAATTCCTGTCAGTTCTGGGTTGTCTCTGTCTGCACCCAGTGTAGCCTGTTGTAATAAGTGGGGCTTATTCACACCACTGCTGGCAAGTGATGACACGCCTTCACACTCACAGAACTGAACATGCTCTAATAAAGCAAGTATTAGAGAAGGTCAACATTCCCATTACATTTATATCATTTAGCAGACTCTCTTATCCAGAGCAACTTACAGAAGCAATTAGGGTTAAGTGCCTTGCTCAAGGGCACATCGGCAGATTTTTCACCTAGTCGGCTTGGGGGATTCGAACCAGCGAGCTTTCAGTTACTGGCCAAAATCTCTTAACCGCTAGGCTACCTGCTGCCATTGATTTTGAAATAACAAATAGATGATGGACAGAACAACTCTTATCAAAGATCATCCAATTCAGGTCACAAAATGCATACTGGACTCTCTCTCTCTCTATATATATATATATATATGCTCTCTGCACACTGTAAAGTTTGTAAGGCTTTTCTTCCACCGGGATTGATTGCGTAATATTGCATAAGTCCCCCTTTTCTATTTCCAGAGAAAGAGGCGGAGGAAAATCGACCGCAGCATGATCGGCGAGCCCACAAACTTTGTCCACCTGACACACATTGGCTCTGGGGAGATGGCAGCGGGCCGGGCCCCGGTAAGAGAGACGATACATAGACTGACTGGGGTGGCGTGTCTTAAAATGTGTTGAGATATTGTCTAGATATATTGTGTAGTGAAGATGGTGTAGTGTGTGTGTTGCAAGTGCACCTTATGTTACTCCTCAGTACATGGGCTGGGCTTTGCAGCTTCCAACCTGCCGCTAGGAATGTTGGCCTGGTTTCCCACGGAATAGTCACGTTGGACAGGGAATGAGAGGAGGAATTGTAGAAACGCTGGGACATTTTTCTAAATTCATTCACCTATTGGTAGGATATGGATGGTAACTGTAGTTTGAAACCTGTTACGCTATGACGGATAGAGCTGCATACTATCAGAATACTAGCCAATCACTAGTCTGGTCACTGTTTATGATGGATAGAGCTGCATACTATCAGAATACTAGCCAATCATTAGTCTGGTCACGGTTTATGATGGATAGAGCTGCATACTATCAGAATACTAGCCAATCACTAATCTGGTTACTGTTTATGATGGATAGAGCTGCATACTATCAGAATACTAGCCAATCACTAGTCTGGTCACTGTTTAGATAGAATGGAAAGTGGTAGGTTGAATTGAGTGATGGTCCATTTCTCAATTTACTACATGATGTTGACGCTATCAGTACGCAAATGGTGTACTACTGTATGTCGCTCTGCTAAATGACTAAAATGTAAATGTCAAATGTCTTTCACTGGTAACCGACTGAATGTTCCGTTGCTGTTTATTATCTATGCATAGTCACTTTAACTCTACCCACATGTATATTACCTAAATGACCTTGACTAACCGGTGCCCCCGCACATTGACTCTGTACCGGTACCCCCTGTATATAGCCTCCCTACTGTTATTTTATTTTACTGCTGCTCTTTAATTATTTTTTATTTATATTTTTTACTGATCTATTTTTTACTTAACACTTATTTTTCTTAACTGCATTGTTGGTTAAGGGCTTGTAAGTAAGCATTTCACTGTAAGGTCTACACCTGTTGTATTCGGCGCATGTGGCAAATAAAATGTGATTTGATTTGATCATGACCTCCATTGCGAAAGTCAACTGATTTTAAATGACACATTTACACATTCTATCATGACGCGGGCTGAGAACAGTCAGGTGGAGGAGTAGGTTGTTGAAACATAATGTTACTGCCCTCCGTGTTACATCATTCCATTTCCTCAACTGCTGTTGCGTAACCCTCTAATGTCCATTGTTCTGTTATGACCCATACCATAGCTGTCAGACTGTAGTTCTTCTAGTGTTCATCAAGCACATTCCATTTCTGCAACGCTTGACGTCAGAATGATTGATCCACACCTGTGCGTTCATCCAACTCTGACATACAGAGAGACACACTCTTTGCTTGAACTGCGTCGTTAAAAAGTCAAGGAAAAAAACCACAGCCTAAAGCAAATCCCATTCCTCCTCACTCCATCCCCATCATATGGTCATAATCATGCTTATGTAAAGACATAGGTTATGAGTAATGCTGTTGGCCATATGGATCAAATGTAGATGGTAAATGTTGTCAGCAGTCCAAATGGGATCATGTTTCATATGAACCCCACAGAAACAGACTGTTAAATATGTTACATAAAATGATACAGTATAGAAACAACACATTAAATCATAGTCCTAATTCTGGCTTCGGATCCTGCCTCTCCATCCGTATCTTATCATGAAGAGGTTATGACCTGCCTTTTGATAGGAAAATGACTAAGTGTCTGTAGAAACTCTAACAGTCGTTATCTTCCTGTCCTGCAGTCAGGGCCGGTTCAGGAACAGATGAGGTCAAAGGGACCCAGTGCCAACGGCCGCAAGAGCATGTTATAGCTGCTGCCTACCAAGTAAGTACCCAGTCAATGAAGCTATCGCCATATCTGCAATGCAATAGCTTGTCTGGAACTAACCTTCTTTATTTCTCAGGAACTAAACTTCTTCACTTCTCCGGAACTAACCTTCTTCACTTCTCTGGAACTAACCACCTTTACTTCTCTGGACTTGTAGAACTAACCGTTTTCACTTCTCTCTGTAGGCATGGAGGACCATTTCCATCACCCTCAATGCGCCCCCTCTCATCCCATCCCAAATCAAAAGCAGCCACTGCAGCGCAACCTGTTTCCAATGGATTATTTGGCAAACCTGAGACAGTTCCTAATAGAGAGCAGAGAGGCTCTTCCTGATGTCTGCAGGATCCATTTAGCCAAACAGGACGATGCCCTTTCTGTGGTTACCACAATAATCACCCTGCTCAGAGGAGGATAGACAGACATGTTTTTTAAAGAAAAGTATTTGTCTTTCTGATAGACTTTGGACTTCCACTGTATTTCAGCCAACAACGTTTCTGTGTCCATGCCAGCAAGCGTGTGTGAGAGAGCCGGTGAGAGTGCTTTGCAAAATGTGTTGACTAACATGGCTGATTCATTTCAGGAAGTGAAGATTATGTTCTCAACGGATCACCTGAATGTTGCAAACCATTGACCTACTGCCAAACAATTAGTATACAAAATATTTTGCGTATCTGTCTAATGAATGAGGATGCACCTTTATTTTTCTACAGTGCATAGTTAAAGATGTGTGTGTGTGTGTGCAAAATGCTATGTGATTTTATTGCTGTTTAGATGCCAGTACTGAGCAGTGTTATTCTGATTGTGCCATTTGCCATAGAACCCCATTTGGACTGCTACCCAGTTGCAAGCATACAGGTAACTGCCAAGATAAAGGAAACCCCAACATAAAGTGTCTTAATAGGGCGTTGGGCCACCACGAGCCAGAACAGCTTCAATGCACCTTGGCATAGAGTCTACAAGAGTCTGGAACTCAATTGGAGAGATGCGACACCATTCTTCCACAAGAAATTCCATCATTTGGTGTTTTGTTGATGGTGGGGGAAAACTCTGTCTCAGGCTCCGCTCCAGAATCTCCCATAAGTGTTCAATTGGGTTGAGATCTGGTGACTGAGACGGCCATGGCATGTGGTTTACATGGTTTTCATGCTCATCAAACCATTGTGTATTGTCATCCTGGAAGAGACCACTCCCATCCGGATAGAAATGCTTCACCCTAGGTTGAAGGTGATCACTCAGAATGTCTGTGTACTTATTTCCGTTTACCTTGCCCTCTAAGGGGTTGAGTGGACCTAAACCATGCCAGGAAAATGCACCCCACACCATAACAGAGCCGCCAGAACCCTCATTTACTCAAGTGTTTCCTTTATTATAGCAGTTACCTGTAGCTGGTCACTGTGATACCCAATTTACTGGCACCTACTCTGAAAACCCCAAACTATTAGTCAGCGGGGAGAGTCTGTTAGTAACAGGGGTTGTTGTTGAAATTGGAAACACCCTGACCGTTACGGGGCTTTTCAGTCATCTATCCTGGAATTACTCGGGAATGCCACTCATTAAATCAACTGCATCGAAGGAACATTCCATAAGGTTGTTTTTTCTCTTGTCTGGGGGGGATGACATACATACGATAGTGACATACATTCTGAAACCAGGTGGGGGTTTTAAAAAATCTGACCTGTATTTCTGACCTGCTTAGTATTCACAATCTATTGTGAATAACTCATCACTCTGTAGTTTGTTGCTAATATTGGATATTAAGTGTCCACAGGGGGAAAAACTGTCACTGTTTGAATTGTAATGTTTTTAATATTGTATCTTATGTGATTTTGCTACACCATTATCCTATGCCAGAGCATATGGATAGTGTCGTACATGTACAGTATGTTGTCCTTTCACTAATACCTTATCTGTTTTATACACTGGGCCTAATGTTTACTTAATGCTGAAGACAGCTGAAGGGGTGACTTTGCATATTGCTTTGTGACTTTCCTATCTTTGTTAGAGCATGTCATTCTCAGCCCAACAGAATGACTGCTGCCTTGAAGTTTCTTGTACAATGTACATTGGTAACGTCAGTAATTTGAGTCTGTCTGTTGGCATTTTAAGTTTCTTTCCTATCTTTATCATGATTGTTATTAGACCAAAGCTTAAGTTCAAAAGAAATTATTTGTGCAACCTCTTGGTTTTTACTGAAAATACAGTTCACATTCTGAATATAATTCTGTGTGAGTAATCTCTTCTGTTGCTGACGGTGAATCTGAATGTTATCACCAAATAAATGTGTTACTCAATTTTCACTGCCTGGTACAGAAATAATATCATTAAAACCAACTGGTTTCAGTGGCCCCTATGGGCTCTGCTGTGAACATTTCTGGGAGATGATTGTATAATTTTCATTTAAGTTAAATCTATAGTTAAATCTACATTTTGGGATTTATAAATAAATGCTATATATATATATATATATATATATACCCATTTGATTCTTGAATATCTTATAAATGCCTCACAAGCTTAGTTCAACTATATTTTTTATATCATGGATGGTTAGCCCTTGCATCCATAGCTCTGTCTATGAATTTGAGAATGGTTACATTTTTCCAGGCCCATTCCTCAACTTTTTACCAAAACAGAGGCATGGCGACCGCTTTGTTATTGTTTCAATTAAGGATTCAAGCTTTAATCTCAAACTACTTCAACAAACTCATACAGTGGGGAAAAAAAGTATTTAGTCAGCCACCAATTGTGCAAGTTCTCCCACTTAAAAGGATGAGAGAGGCCTGTAATTTTCATCATAGGTACACGTCAACTATGACAGACAAAGAGAAAAAAAAATCCAGAAAATCACATTGTAGGATTTTTAATGAATTAATTTGCAAATTATGGTGGAAAATAAGTATTTGGTCAATAACAAAAGTTTCTCAATAATTTGTTATATACCCTTTGTTGGCAATGACACAGGTCAAACGTTTTCTGTAAGTCTTCACAAGGTTTTCACACACTGTTGCTGGTATTTTGGCCCATTCCTCCATGCAGATCTCCTCTAGAGCAGTGATGTTTTGGGGCTGTCGCTGGGCAACACAGACTTTCAACTCCTCCAAAGAATTTCTATGGGGTTGAGATCTGGAGACTGGCTAGGCCACTCCAGGACCTTGAAATGCTTCTTATGAAGCCACTCCTTCGTTGCCTGGGCGGTGTGTTTGGGATCATTGTCATGCTGAAAGACCCAGCCACGTTTCATCTTCAATGCCCTTGCTGATGGAAGGAGGTTTTCACTCAAAATATAAAAATCTCACGATACATGGCCCCATTCATTCTTTCCTTTACACGGATCAGTCGTCCTGGTCCCTTTGCAGAAAAACAGCCCCAAAGCATGATGTTTCCACCCCCATGCTTCACAGTAGGCATGGTGTTCTTTGGATGCAACTCAGCATTCTTTGTCCTCCAAACACGAAAGTGTTCTATTTTGGTTTCATCTGACCATATGACATTCTCACAATCCTCTTCTGGATCATCCAAATGCACTCTAGCAATCTTCAGACGGGCCTGGACATGTACTGGCTTAAGCAGGGGGACACGTCTGGCACTGCAGGATTTGAGTCCCTGGCGGCGTAGTGTGTTACTTATGGTAGGCTTTGTTACTTTGGTCCCAGCTCTCTGCAGGTCATTCACTAGGTCCCCCCGTGTGGTTCTGGGATTTTTGCTCACCGTTCTTGTGATCATTTTGACCCCCAGGGGTGAGATCTTGCGTGGAGCCCCAGATCGAGGGAGATTATCAGTGGTCTTGTATGTCTTCCATTTCCTAATAATTGCTCCCACAGTTGATTTCTTCAAACCAAGCTGCTTACCTATTGCAGATTCAGTCTTCCCAGCCTGGTGCAGGTCTACAATTTTGTTTCTGGTGTCCTTTGACAGCTCTTTGGTCTTGGCCATAGTGGAGTTTGGAGTGTGACTGTTTGAGGTTGTGGACAGGTGTCTTTTATACTGATAACAAGTTCAAACAGGTGCCATTAATACAGATAACGAGTGGAGGACAGAGGAGCCTCTAAAGAAGAAGTTACAGGTCTGTGAGAGCCAGAAATCTTGCTTGTTTGTAGGTGACCAAATACTTATTTTCCACCATAATTTGCAAATTAATTCATAAAAAAATCCTACAATGTGATTTTCTGGATTTTTTTCCTCAATTTGTCTGTCATAGTTGACGTGTACCTATGATGAAAATTACAGGCCTCTCTCATCTTTTTAAGTGGGAGAACTTGCACAATTGGTGGCTGACTAAATTACTTTTTTTCCCCACTGTATCTCACTGACATCCATCTGGTATAGCACAAATATTGCAGTCTAAACAAATGTACTAAAATAAATGGAATGTATGCTATAGTCTGTGTGTAAATCTCGCTTTTAAAAACATACATTATAACAAAGATGTTAACATAAATGATGCAACTAACAATGCAAATAGTTGGTATGGAAATCTTGTTCTAAGAGCAGCCCAGGGTTGAGTGAGTAGACAGGTGCAAGGGCCATGTTCCAGCAGCAAAGCCCACTGGAACAGAAGATTACAATTAAGCGGGAGTGGACTCCATGAACTATCTAACAATGTGAAAAACAGTAAGTAGTACAAAAGTAGAGGATGTGTGAAGGCTACAGTGTGTCTAGTAGAGGATGTGTGAAGGCTACAGTATGTTAGTAGAGGATGTGTGAAGGCTACAGTATGTTAGTAGAGGATGTATGAAGGCTACAGTATGTCTAGTAGAGGATGTGTGAAGGCTACAGTATGTTAGTAGAGGATGTGTGAAGGCTACAGTATGTTAGTAGAGGATGTGTGAAGGCTACAGTATGTTAGTAGAGGATGTGTGAAGGCTACAGTATGTTAGTAGATGATGTGTGCAGGCTACAGTATGTTAGTAGAGGATGTGTGAAGGCTACAGTGTGTCTAGTAGAGGATGTGTGAAGGCTACAGTATGTTAGTAGAGAATGTGTGAAGGCTACAGTATGTTAGTAGAGGATGTGTGAAGGCTACAGTATGTTAGTAGAGGATGTGTGAAGGCTACAGTATGTTAGTAGAGGATGTGTGAAGGCTACAGTATGTCTAGTAGAGGATGTGTGAAGGCTACAGTATGTTAGTAGAGGATGTGTGAAGGCTACAGTATGTTAGTAGATGATGTGTGCAGGCTACAGTATGTTAGTAGAGGATGTGTGAAGGCTACAGTATGCTAGTAGAGGATGTGTGAAGACTACAGTATGCTAGTAGAGGATGTGTGAAGGCTACAGTATGTCTAGTAGATGATGTGTGCAGGCTACAGTATGTTAGTAGAGGATGTGTGAAGGCTACAGTATGTTAGTAGAGGATGTGTGAAGACTACAGTATGTTAGTAGAGGATGTGTGAAGGCTACAGTATGTTAGTAGAGGATGTGTGAAGGCTACTGTATGTTAGAGGCTGTGTGAAGGCTACAGTATGTTAGTAGAGGATGTGTGAAGGCTACAGTATGTTAGTAGAGGTTGTGTGAAGGCTACAGTATGTCTAGTAGAGGATGTGTGAAGACTACAGTATGCTAGTAGAGGAAGTGTGAAGACTACAGTATGTTAGTAGAGGATGTGTGAAGGCTACAGTATGTTAGTAGAGGATGTGTGAAGGCTACAGTATGTTAGTAGAGGATGTGTGAAGGCTACAGTATGTTAGTAGAGGATGTGTGAAGGCTACACTATGTTAGAGGATGTGTGAAGGCTACAGTATGTTAGTAGAGGATGTGTGAAGACTACATTATGTTAGTAGAGGATGTGTGAAGGCTACAGTATGTCCAGTAGAGGATGTGTGAAGGCTACAGTATGTTAGTAGAGGATGCGTGAAGGCTACAGTATGTTAGTAGAGGATGTGTGAAGGCTACAGTATGTCTAGTAGAGGATGTGTGAAGGCTACACTATGTTAGAGGATGTGTGAAGGCTACAGTATGTCTAGTAGAGGATGTGTGAAGGCTACAGAATGTTAGAGGATGTGTGAAGGCTACAGTATGTTAGAGGATGTGTGAAGGCTACAGTATGTTAGAGGATGTGTGAAGGCTACAGTATGTTAGTAGAGGATGTGTGAAGGCTACAGTATGTCTAGTAGAGGATGTGTGAAGGCTACAGTATGTTAGTAGAGGATGTGTGAAGGCTACAGTATGTCTAGTAGAGGATGTGTGAAGGCTACAGTATGTCTAGTAGAGGATGTGTGAAGGCTACAGTATGTTAGTAGAGAATGTGTGAAGGCTACATTATGTTAGTAGATGATGTGTGAAGGTTACAGTATGTCTAGTAGAGGATGTGTGAAGGCTACACTATGTTAGAGGATGTGTGAAGGCTACAGTATGTCTAGTAGAGGATGTGTGAAGGCTACAGTATGTTAGAGGATGTGTGAAGGCTACAGTATGTTAGTAGAGGATGTGTGAAGGCTACAGTATGTCTAGTAGAGGATGTGTGAAGGCTACAGTATGTTAGTAGAGGATGTGTGAAGGCTACAGTATGTCTAGTAGAGGATGTGTGAAGGCTACAGTATGTCTAGTAGAGGATGTGTGAAGGCTACAGTATGTTAGTAGAGAATGTGTGAAGGCTACATTATGTTAGTAGATGATGTGTGAAGGTTACAGTATGTCTAGTAGAGGATGTGTGAAGGCTACACTATGTTAGAGGATGTGTGAAGGCTACAGTATGTCTAGTAGAGGATGTGTGAAGGCTACAGAATGTTAGAGGATGTGTGAAGGCTACAGTATGTTAGAGGATGTGTGAAGGCTACAGTATGTTAGAGGATGTGTGAAGGCTACAGTATGTTAGTAGAGGATGTGTGAAGGCTACAGTATGTCTAGTAGAGGATGGGTGAAGGCTACAGTATGTTAGTAGAGGATGTGTGAAGGCTACAGTATGTCTAGTAGAGGATGTGTGAAGGCTACAGTATGTCTAGTAGAGGATGTGTGAAGGCTACAGTATGTTAGTAGAGAATGTGTGAAGGCTACATTATGTTAGTAGATGATGTGTGAAGGTTACAGTATGTCTAGTAGAGGATGTGTGAAGGCTACACTATGTTAGAGGATGTGTGAAGGCTACAGTATGTCTAGTAGAGGATGTGTGAAGGCTACAGAATGTTAGAGGATGTGTGAAGGCTACAGTATGTTAGTAGATGATGTGTGAAGGCTACAGTATGTTAGTAGATGATGTGTGAAGGCTACAGTATGTCTAGTAGAGGATGTGTGAAGGCTACACTATGTTAGAGGATGTGTGAAGGCTACAGTATGTCTAGTAGAGGATGTGTGAAGGCTACAGAATGTTAGAGGATGTGTGAAGGCTACAGTATGTTAGAGGATGTGTGAAGGCTCTAGTCATGTGTTACTGTCTCCTGAGTGGCGCAGTGGTCTAAGGTGCCGCATCGTAGTGCTAACTGTGCCACTAGAGATCCTGGTTCGAATCCAGGCTCTGTCGCAGCCGGCCACGACCGGGAGACTCATGGGCGGCGCACAATTGGCCCAGCGTCGTCCAGGGTAGGGGAGGGAATGGCCGGCAGGGATGTAGCTCAGTTGATAGAGCATGGCGTTTGCAACGCCAGGGTTGTGGGTTCGATTCCCACGGGGGGCCAGTATAAAAAAATAATATATATATATATATATATATGTATTCACTAACTGTAAGTCGCTCTGGATAAGAGCGTCTGCTAAATGACTAAAATGTAAATGTAAATGTTAGTAGAGGATGTGTGAAGGCTACAGTATGTCTAGTAGAGGATGTGTGAAGGCTACAGTATGTTAGTAGATGATGTGTGAAGGCTACAGTATGTTAGTAGAGGATGTGTGAAGGCTACAGTATGTCTAGTAGAGGATGTGTGAAGGCTACAGTATGTTAGTAGATGATGTGTGAAGGCTACAGTATGTTAGTAGAGGATGTGTGAAGGCTACAGTGTGCCCAGTGTTTTTGAATAATAATATTCACTGGATGTACTTTTTATTCTCACCGTTAACTCAGTTCCTAGGTCTTATCTTAGAATAACCATCAGTCTTTATTTGACACCTGAAAACCTGAAGATGAATGATTCCATCTTCACTTATTTACTTAAGCTCCTTCAACAACAAAAAAAACACGATAGCCCAAAGACGAATCCCGTGATAACAACTTTATTTACATGAACAACTGACGACCAGACAGACCACCGGGACAAAGATGTGAATACAGAGTATACACTACGTACAAAAGAATCCCTGAAAAACAAGCAGCCAGACTCTAGTCATGTGTTAACAAATGACCCCATATCCATCTCTGGTGACCAGAGGCCATTCGGTTTCCTCTCCTCCACAATGCAACACAATTCTGCCAAAACAGGCTCACGTGGAGCACTATAAGGAGTATTAATTTCAGATCACCCAGCTGACATGAGCGATACCAACCACCATATAATCTGACTGAATACTAATCTGATTTAATACTGAATGAATGCATCATCGTCTCATGTATTTAAGATCTGTTGTTGTGTCCATAAATGTTAACTACCAGCAGTTTTTAAAGGAGTCTTTTGAGGACTTTTGAAGATTTAAAAACATCCCCAATATGGTGTTGTTATAATTCAGTAGCAGTAACATTGAAAAAAACACATCATTTGCAGTGGTAGCATAAAGGACTGTAACATAAAACTATAAAAACAATACATTCAATAGCTCCCTTTTTTAGAAAAAAATTCTTCATTTTCAGAATAATATTTTTCATCATCCCTTATTAATGGACATGTCACTGTTCCTGTGTATGAGTTACAGTAAACGCAGGCAGCAGTATTCTTCTTCCATAGCTACCTCACTTCCTGTAGCTGTCAAAGCCCATTTCCTGAATGCCTGCAGCATTGCCATGGTGACACCCCTTCCTTTAAAATTGTGTAAAAGCCCTTACCCATGTGGTAAGCAGTGCTCTAAAACAAATCTCTTAGAAAGTGAGAAGATCATTCAGCTATAGAAAGTATGGTTAGAAAATTACAATTAGAAAAGTACAGGTTGTTCAAGAGTTCTCTTACATAAATATTTGCTCTGAGGGTAGGCTATAAAAAGGCTTATGTTTACAACCAAGGTCAGAATAATACAGTAAAATATGTCAGAATTTATGTAATGATGTAAATTCAGATTGTTTAAATTAAATGCACTTTATATAAGTGTCTCCATCTTAACCTCAGGTATTTGTTGCGCATCAATCACATTCTAGTAAAAGGTGACATCCCATCTACCTGACAGTCAAAGGTGTTGTACTTGGCACTAGAGTGCAGTAAGCCCTTACAGATAAAGTAGCAGTACATGTCATACTGTGAGTTCCAGTGAAGGTAACTGTAACAGAAAACCATCTGGACCTTTCATTTAACTCTAGTGTTAAATGTTGTGTTCAAACGGACTGTAGGTTGCCCCTTGATGACAGGTCTCACAAATCACTCTGGCATCAATACATATTTACATTTACATTTGAGTAATTTAGCAGACACATATGACAGGGTTGCATTCAAGTACCACAAAATAGGGGCAGTTATGAAACTGTTGCAAAGCCATTGGCTTGGGGTAGTGAACTTCTTTAGTGACATTACATTCAACGATGAATAAATAAAAGGTGTGTCTGTACAAACTGAAAGTTTTTCATTTTCTGTACAACAAAAGTGCTGCACGTCCAAGCATACCTGCAGGGTGACATTTAGACTAGTTAACCTTTGAACTTCCATGGCAATTCAGCCCATAGTTCCTGGTCGTCCGCTGTTATCCCCTCCTTCGCCTTTCCACTCAAAATGTCAGCTCTTTGGCTTCCCACGATATGTGCCTCACCTCACCCGTTCATCCTCGCATCATACCTAGAGAAAACAAAGCACTTTTAATATGGGAATAGTGTATCCTACAACATAAAAGTCAATTTTTAATAACTTCTAGGCTATATAGCTCTCGAGAACCTAGTCACTCACTCTCGGATGCTGTCGGGAATCTGCAGGCGTTCCATGGGGATGTACTCGGACAGCTCCTGCAGGTTGTGAATGAAGCGGATTTTCCGGCTGAACTTCTCACTGTGGTGGGCACAGAGGTCAGAGGTTAGAGTGAACATCAGCACGGTCAAGGCACAGGCATATGCTGTAGCTAGATCTTCACAACAGATGGAGTGGGACTCGTTGAATCAGTGGTACTCGTTGAATCAGTGGGACTCGTTGAATCAGTGTGACTCGTTGAATCATCTTCTGAGGACTGACGTGCTTAAAATGAAATATGACTTGAATGGTTCTGCTCACCTGATGAAAGGCTTGACGACAGTGATGAGTGCTTTGATGTACCAGGCAGGGTGGACTACAAAGAGTCCCTTCAGATCCTTCCTCAACCTGCGAGGAGAACCATCACCATGACTCCACAGACATTACATTTACATGACTCATTTAGTCCGCATTATTCAGAGTGAGTTACAACGTGTCAAATCCGTAGGCTGAAACAACCACATGATATGAGTAACACCGTTGCTGAGGCAGATTCTCTGGATGGGACACAGTGAATGTCTGTGATTTCGTAAACAAACCCCTAGGGATGGGCAGAAACCTGACGTCAATGTCTATTTCTCTGAGTCACATGAACAAAATCATTCACTTAGACTCCTCAGTAAACACCAACCTTATTTTAGTTCAATACAAGAAGAATGTTCATCCTATCTGTAGTTCTCCTCTTAATGCCTTGGGAAGAGTGCCATGATATACAGCTTTGAGACCTGACTCTTATGATATGATTCAAAAGCTCACGGTTGCATAGCAACAGCATTTTCCTTTCTCCAAATTGAGCACGTGAGGTAACGTCTGAGGGCTGGTTTTCTCAAAGACACCAGTGTCTGGAAATAGGTCTGGTTTTATCCAAGTTCTTAAAGAAGACATGCTACAGATGGAGGATCTAAATTGGATCACCCTGTTGCAGTATAACATTCCTGCAATGCAGGACATTTTTAACGTAGTGTATTTGAGGTATAAAAAGGCTTCTAAAGTTTGGAATTTCCACTTTAAAATACCGACTTGATTTTCCCTTACGAAAAATGTATCAACCCCTACACAAATGTCCATTAATTATAATCCACATAATAATTCAAATTTCCTGTTGCTTCAAGATTATTTTTCAATGTAGCAAACTGGCTCAAATTAAGATCCTACATCTGTACCTTTGGCACTATAATTCCCTAAAGCAGGGTTTCCCAAACTCGGTCCTGGAACCCCCCCGGGTGCAAGTTTTGTTTTTTGCCCTAGCACTACACAGCTGATTCAAATAATCAAAGCTTGATGATGAGTTGGTTATTTGAATCAGCTGTGTAGTGCTAGGGCAAAAAACAAAATGTGCACCCAAGTTTGGGAAACCCTGCCCTAACGTATACCAAGAACAAGATGATGGTCAACCTGAAGTTTTTCATGAATATTGTCTTCCATTGGGAGGCCACTGTGGTGTGCACAGTGGCTGTGGTGCTTTATGTATGGGAATGTTATGTTGTGGAGTGTTGCCACTGGCCAGGCATGCAGAGACTGAACACTGAGCTGCCTTTATATGGACTATGGAAACGTCTCAGTGATAAGGAGGACTACATCACAGTAGAACCAACAGAACAGATACAGTATGTGACAACTGGCAGAAACACCGACACTCTCTGATATACTTTTGTAAACGCACACACGTATTTGTATTATTGATATTGATTATTGTACTGCAATGTTGAGGGAGCCAGCAAACAAGCATTTCACTGCACCTTTTATACCTGCTGGAAACTGTGTACGTGAAGAATACAATTTGATTTTGATTTGGCACATGCACAACTGGCAGGGGTCAGAGGTTATCTGAGGAATGTCCGGAGGGGGCACTTCCCTGTGGTAGAGCTCCTCACAGCCCTGAATCATTACACTACCCTGTGGTAGAGCTCCTCACAGCCCTGAATCATTACACTACCCTGTTGGAGAGATCCTCACAGCCCTGAATCATTACACTACCCTGTGGTAGAGCTCCTCACAGCCCTGAATCATTACACTACCCTGTGGTAGAGCTCCTCACAGCCCTGAATCATTACACTACCCTGTGGTAGAGCTCCTCACAGCCCTGAATCATTACACTACCCTGTGGTAGAGCTCCTCACAGCCCTGAATCATTACACTACCCTGTGGTAGAGCTCCTCACAGCCCTGAATCATTACACTACCCTGTTGGAGAGATCCTCACAGCCCTGAATCATTACACTACCCTGTTGGAGAGATCCTCACAGCCCTGAATCATTACACTACCCTGTTGGAGAGATCCTCACAGCCCTGAATCATTACACTACCCTGTTGGAGAGATCCTCACAGCCCTGAATCATTACACTACCCTGTTGGAGAGATCCTCACAGCCCTGAATCATTACACTACCCTGTTGGAGAGATCCTCACAGCCCTGAATCATTACACTACCCTGTTGGAGAGCTCCTCACAGCCCTGAATCATTACACTACCCTGTTGGAGAGATCCTCACAGCCCTGAATCATTACACTGCCCTGTTGGAGAGATCCTCACAGTCTTGAGTCACTACAGCATTCCTGTGATATTTCATACGAGGGGCGGAGAAGCAGAGCTAGGACAGGAATAAGAGCCCTCCCATTCTGTCCAATAACTGGAACACAGCAGTGCTATACAGAGAACCATAGGGACACTTGGCCCCTCCCCTGGACTCTTTCAGTACAACAAGAGAGGGAACCTTGTGAGAGAAAGAGCAAGAGGAACGTACTGTACCTTCTGTCAATGGAGGTGTAACACTGTCGCAGCCATTTGATGGCGGGCATCTTATTCCTGGGTGCCATGCTGCACAGGTACACCATGACATAGCCTTCTGACACCATCAGGTCCAGCGTCCCCACTATGTACCTGCACCGTACACACACACACCCAAATAATAAACAATAAAGTACTTTGATTGTCATCTTTAATTGAGACCTCAACACCACGTGATGTTTGTCCGTCTACACTGACCTGAAGAGATTGTCCATGACGTACTCATAGTTCTCCACCGTGTTCTCTGGTAGGTAACAGGAGGAGAACATGATGATGGCATTCATAGCCTGCCCGTAGTAACCTAGGAAACACAGAGGCATACCTAATGAGATACAGCATATAGAATTACATAGTGAAGAATGACAAGTTCCAACTGTGGAAGTATAGACAGAGTACATGTTGAACATCCTTACTAGTATAGTGTTAAGTACTGCTTTAGCAGTAGCTAATGGGGATCCTAATAAAATACTGAAATACTTAAGGCAAATGGATTTCTGTTTGAACTCTCTGTTGTTGTTTGACATCATGATGAGGTAACTTGATTGGGCCCAGTAAAGCTATTCATAAAAGAGATACAATCTCATAGTCAAAGGAAGTCATCCTCCTCAACCTAACATGCAATTATTTTAGGGGTATATACAGTAATATATAGATGGATTCACACTGAGTATACCAAATGCGTTCCACAGGGATGCTGGCCCATGTTGACTCCAATGCTTCCCACAGTTGTATCAAGTTGGCTGGATGTCCTTTGTGTGGTGGACCATTCTTGATACACACAGGAAACTGTTGAGCATGAAAAAGCCAACAGCGTTGCAGTTGTTGACACAAACCGGTGCGCCTGGCACCTACTACCATACCCCGGTCAAAGGCACTTAAATATTTTGTCTTGCCCATTCACCCTCTGAATGGCACACATACACAATCCATGTCTCAATTGTTCCAAGACTTCTTAAACCTGTCTCCTCCCCTTCATCTACACTGAGTTGAAGTGGATTTAACAAGTGACATCAATAAGGGATCATAGCTTTCACCTGGATTCACCTGGTCAGTCTATGTCATGGAAAGAGCAGGTCTTAATGTTTTCTATATCAGATAGAATTACATAGTGCAACTGAAAATCATTCCCTTTCACTGAGGCCTGTCATTTTCAGCAAATGCATATAGTGGGAGCTACACGACAGATGCTGTGCCATATGGACTCAGCTGGATTCAGTTATGGAAGCGTTGATTTTAAAGGCTGATCAAAGTAGCTACTTGACAGTCAGCTTCAGCTGTGTCTCACCTCCGTGGGACAGCACCTGGAGGTATGGCTCCAGGACACTCATGTTGACGTGGTACTCCTGTCCTGCGACGCAGAACCTTCTCCAGCGGCGCCCCCTGTTGTCCACCTGGTCTAGCTCCATGGAGCCCATCTCTGCCTGCTCCATCACCGTTGTGCCTAAAACACCATCCTCCCCCCGGCCCAGCCGCGGCAGGTCATCTGGGGGGGTCATCAGAGGTCAGATGAAGGTCAAGAATAGCGGGATTAGATTGTGCAAGCATCATACCATTCCATTTCAGAATGGAATTCAGAATTATAAAATGGAATGGAAGAATACTATGTTCCAAATTGGAATTTCTCTCTCTTGCTCTCTCGCTCTCTCACACTCACTCTTTTTCTCTCTCTCTCTCTGTTTTCTGACCTCCCACTCCAGTTCATGCTACCCCCACACCGCTTCTGTCTCTCTCCCCACCCCCATACCGCCCCCTCTCGCTTTCACCCTCCCACTCCAGTTTGTGCATGCAGTCTCTCTCCCACACCTCTCTCCCCACTGTCCCCATCCCCTCTTCTCTAACCCTCCCACTTCAGTTTGTGTCCCCTCTCTCACCCTCCCACTCCAGTTCGTGCATGCTGTCAGGGAAGTTGCAGGACTCGCTGTCCGAGGGCGTCTCCAGGGCCTCCAGGTTGATGTCCAGGTCCGTGTCGTCTTCGTCGGGTGAGAGAGCGGCGGCGGAGTACCCGGTGTCCCCTGACTTCACACTGCGGTCTGCTGAGTCGGTGCGGGACAGGGTCAGGCTGAGGGTGGGCGCCACCAGACGCTTCTTCCTTATGGGGTTTCCTGAAAGGGCCAGGCTGGTGGGTGGAGCTTGGGGAGTGGCACACACATAGGTATTGTGGGATATGGTACAGTACTTTAGGAATAAGGCCTTTGCAGACATATGGGTATTAGGGATTTACCTGGTCTCTCTGCATTTTCTCCTGGGGTCTCAGGACTATGGGCATCTTCAGGAAGCGGTCTAGGGGGAAAGTACAAAATACCTGAAAAAGCTTAGAACTGCTTTCTTACCCGGTCATAACCAAAAATCATTCTTTGCAGGGACCTAAAATATTGTTTAAGATTTTCATGGTGAACAGGCTGGGGTTTACAGGTCATGTGGTCAGGGGGTAAGGTTAAAGGTCAGGGTTAGGTTTGTCTCTGACCTGGGGAACTCCTCATCCTGCCATTCCTCCCTCAGCTCCATGTCCTGGATGTAGGGAGCAGCCTTCGCCCCCTCTGGACTCCTAAACAACAGACAGCATATCACAGTACATTCAATAGTCTTCAAATGCTTTGCTGTACACTAAAATGTAAAATGTAAATGTATGTAATAATCAAAAGGTTCAACAACAGTCTATAGTCCTAAAGAGCTCAAATAAGACAAAGTCTGACACTGATGAAGGCCACTGCCCAAACGCCTGTAACGTGATGATGCCAAATTAATAAAGTCTTATTTGTAAAGTGTCTGTCAAACATTACGCACGAATCGCAAGGTCGAATCATTGAAATATGTTCATTGGTCACCAGGGGAGAACGACTGCCCCCTCTCATTGAAGCCACAGAAGTTCAAGGCGGACTGTGGTACTGCAGGCATTGTTAGCAGAAAACAGGATTATAGGAATGGGCATTTGACATTTTTTGACTGTTCTAGTACTCGCACAATTTTTTTTTCAAGTACTTCAATGGAGAAATATATATATATGTTTAGAGCACAAGGCTCTCAGTGGAAAAAAAGATGTGTGCATTTATCTATATGCCAACAGTGCGCAACAATACCTAATTTATCAAAACCATTAGTGCTATTTAAGATTAATTTATTGAAACCGTAATATCAACTGGTTATATAATATCGTGGAACACAATCTTCAAATAGGCAGTAACCTCAGCTGTGGTGCTTGCATAGAATGGCATAGCCTTGTTTAGTTAATTTAGCAGACAAGACACTCTTACTTCCCAAGACCTTATCATGGTCAAGACACACCTATTTTATATATATTTTTTTTTAAACATGATGTAATATAACAGAATAAAATATAACAGAATATTTTTCCAAATGAAAAAAGCAGCCAATGCGAAGTGATGCGCATCTCGCGTCAGGTCCAGTTATTCTCAAAGAGTGATCATTTGAAACGGGGCTCAAATATTTTTTTCAGGGTTACAAACTAAAATCTGTCTTCTTTTCGATATACAGATGTTCGTTTTAGTTTATTCTGACTGTTCTTTGGAATTTTCCAAATGGATTAACAATTCCACATTGAACACTAAATGGTGATGATATTTTTGGTGAGTAGGCCTATGTTTAATGATTCTGATGAAAATACGCTCTTTGTCTTTATCAAACTAATGTTTTTGTATATTTTCAGTGTGGAACCTGTCTATGTTTAGGGGGGTTATGGCCTAGGCTAACCAATTCTAAATGGCACTAGCAGTTCACAAAGTAGCCTAAGCCGAAAATAGACGGAAGGCAATCATTCAAAAACTGCAGCTCATTGTTGGAACACATATTTTCGTACCTCAATCAACCAGTCCATTTTGAATTTGTGATAAAACTGTCGTCATTTGGCAAGGAATGTAGATTGTGTATAACATCAGTTAGATACGTTTTTATATGCATTTCTGTAGGTTTAACGGGAGCTTGTGTGGGCACTCAGCACGTGTGTGGAGGGAATGTTCGGAATGCAATTGAGTGAATGAGACACAGAGGGGAAAGGGAATTTAGGGAGAAGAACTGTGTGATGCTTGGCTTGGTTTCTTTTTTGTCAAAGTACATTTTTCACTTGCCATTTCAGCTTCCACAAAGCACATTCCATATATTTTTTTAAATCTCTGGTTAAAGATCGAGTTTTGACATCCATTCGAGTACTTGAGTACTCGATTACTCATGCCCAAGCCCTACCCTATTATAGTGAATAGAAAAATTGCTATCTTTGTGGTCAATCTTTGTGTAAAAAAGTATAATAATTGCTTCTAATAGGCTACACCAGATATATGTCCTTAAACAGATGATTTTAAAATCACACACAGAAGAAGTTATCAGGATTATTATTATTATTATTATATTATCAGGATGATGTAGTTGCTAATGGCAGCCTGCAGTACCCCGGTCGGCCTTCAGCTTGAGTGACTCAATGAGAGGTGGCAGCACAGACATCAATGAGCTATCGAGTCTTCACATAGGAATGAATGGTGTCACGTAATCGATGGCTTTGTCCATTCATATATACTGAAACTAAAGCCAATAGACAGACCCAGGGGATTTCTGCTGCGTGTGCAAACATGACCAAAATCTATTTGACACTAGACCCCATGCTCATACAGCTACATTGGTCCTCTAAGAGAAACAAGGGAGACATGCCAAGTTGACACAAAGACATATCCCAATCATGTTCAGCTTCAAAGAGCAGCTTCTTCAGCTGTTGGGACAGTGCACCTGTTGCATTGCTCTATGTCAGAGTCGCTGCCGCATACACTCCTGCAAGCTAGCAAGCTCTGCTGACCACTTCCCTATATTGCTTTTACGTTTCATTAGTGCTCACTTGTCATATGAATTATACTTTACAGACAGTAAAGGAACTTGGGCTTTAACGTAATGATGTTCATATAGAATCACACTGTAAAGACATACAGATAAAGAATAGAGACTCATTTGCAAACTGTCATAAAGGGGGATAGTCTTTGTTTAGAAGAACACCAGCTGTCACTTTAAAATTAAAACAGAGTGATAAGCAAATGCTGTAAGTCACTCTGGGTAAGAGCGTCTGCTAACTGACCAATTTATTTATTTATTTTATTTATCTAAATGCACCAATAAGTTGACAAAGATAAAATATTATAATATTTCCAATTGTAGGCCCAACATAGAAAGAAATTAAGAATCGTGAAACTACAGTAAGTTTATCCATATATCTTAAGCACTTTTAGTGTCATTACACAGTATTAACATGTAGTAAACTAACTTTGTGCACCTGTATTCAAGCCGTTAACTGGATTATACAGTGCTTTCACATCAGCTTTCCGTCTCCAACAACCTAGTTCTACTGTAGTTACACAATGCCTTTGTAAATAAAGATAAATACACACAGATACACAACGCCTCGGAGCATAGCCTACCTTTCGCCCTTTCCTTTGTATAAACGCGCACTCATGCACACATCATTATTAAAAGATGAGTAAAAAAAAACGCTCAAAAAATGTTGATCAAGAAGATAAGTAATTTAAAAGTCGTCAATTGTAAACACTCCGTCGTTCGCACAAGTGCGGTGTTCTGACGACCCACCCACACAGGAAACAATATATTAGCTTAGCCAATCAGAGGGCTTTGTACGTGCTCGGCTGGTGACACGGTCACCACACCTGAGTGAGTGAGGACTTTCTGATCTATAACTCAATGCAACTTGTAAACATATCAAAACGAGCAGATCCATATGAGAGAAATATTACACGTAAATTGAGTATCTCAATGCAGCAAAGTGTCTCAAACTCTTACCACACTGAAAGGAAACACATTTGGGCAGCAATAACAGTTCCTGTTACTCAACTATCATCAAAAAATGGTATTGCCTTCTCCTGATTTTTTTTTTTTTTTTTAAGAGAATGACACATCAATAGATCTCTCAAGAACCTGTATGTCTATGGCTGGATGAGTCAACCCAGCTGAACTCATGACAGTAAGGTTTAGCTGCGTTGGTTGGTGAGATGTGCTCTGAGTATAAACTCATTATCTATTTAATCCTTTAGAATATGGGCGTCCCATTATGACGTGCTCATTGTGGCACTGAAAACCTGAAAATCTTGTTTGGGTTCTAATCTTCAAGGAGTATGTTGGCTACTGTCCTATATATTGAGCATGTGTGATGCATTTATAATCTATTGTAATACTTTCAAAGAAAATGTACTTTAATGCAAAATGATTCAAATGTATGATAAGAGGGGCTCGAATTAGACCACAGAGTTGAGTGATACATTTCATCACTTTGAAAATCCCTGACATGGTTACACCCTGCATCCAATTCGACATCATGTTGTCCATGACATCTCAAAACCTTGGCCTATACCACAAGCATTACCATGTTAAGATCACATGCGGGCTATCTGAAAACGCAACAATAACATAACATTGACTTAACATATTACTTAGCATTTAAGCTTCTTTACCTTCTTTATGAGTTTGTCATCATAGACATTGACTGATGTGATTGGAGCATAGGGGGTTTAAAGGGTGTGTGTCTGTGTTGTAACCAACCAGTGAACAGATCTCAACCCATTTGAACACGAGGGAGATTGTGAGCGGCGCCTGAGACAGCGTTTTCCACCACCATCTACAAAACACCAACTTATGGAATTTGTCGTGGAAGAATGGTGTCGCATCCCTCCAATAGCGTTCCAGACACTTGTACAACTATGCTAAGGCGCGTTGAAGCTGTTCTGGCTGCTCGTGGTGGCCCAACGCACTATTAAGACACTTTTGGTGTTTCCTTTATTTTTGGCAGTTACCTGTAGATGCGTGTAACAAAGCTGAAAAGGGTGGGAAGGGAAGACACAACCTCTGTGTTTTTGCATTGTTCTCGTTGAAGCATGCCTAGGGTGTATATATCTTCCATTGTCCTCTATGTTAAGGAAACCTGATCTTGTAATGGCCACGGCCTGTTGAGGCAGTTGTTGTTGCCTCTGCCTATAAGAAGACAGGAGTAGATAGTGGGGATTAACCTAACGCCAAGAAATCTCTTATTCAAACTCCCATTCACCAGCTCTGCCAGCATTATAGTGTCAAAATATGTTCCTTGATCAGCAAATATGGAGTTTCGCTGAGCAACTATCTTTATTTACTCCCGTTACGGCCTGTATGTAGCCTACTTCCAAAAAAGGTATATAACTTTTTTTACAAGCAACGGAAGAAAATGCCTCTTCACCCCTGCCGGATAGACTGATGACAATATTCAGAAGAAGGGATACGGAAGGAATTCGGAAGGTGACATGTTGGAGGCGACTAATGATGACATCAGAGATACAGTGCCTGTATTTCTGTACTGCGCAGTACAAGTGTAAGACAGAGACTAAGATCAATATGTTTCATTCAAATTACCGGTATATTAATTATAGGCCTAAACCAAGGACTATCTAGTGGCATTATTACATCACCCCAGACACTGTTCGTGAATCTTGTCAACAGCTCACAAAATCCAGTGGTAGAGGTTTCCCTTTAGTCCATGTAAACCTTAGCTATAAGACAAACATAGGCAATTACTAAACCCATGCATGAATCAAGCTTTTGTCAGCTTTGCAACGCCAGCGATTCAGCACTGAGGAAGTCCCACTACTGGCCTGGTTAGTTACAGTCAGAGTGGCTTGTGATTTCACATTTCTCCTTTTGGTAACCCCTGTCCATTGTCCAGAGAACAGGTCATATGACATGGAGTTTAGAGGGGGTTAAAGGAGATAGATACAACACTCACACTTCAATACTCCATCTTTCCCTCTAGCAATTGAAATTCAATACTACATCTTTCCACTTCCACTTCCTTTTTGTTTTAGGAAACCCACACCGCTATGAGCGCCACATCACATTTGATACACACACTGGTTGTGAAACCATGGTTTTCCACAGAATAAACTAGCAAAGTGGTAGATAAATACAGTTTAATCACTTTGTTTAATCACTTACCCATTTAGCATGTACTGGTCCCCCTGGTCTGTATAGGTCCCCATATCGTCCACCCTGTGAGTGAGATCAGATGACTATTACAGCACTGAATGGGCACCTCCAGGAACTAGTGTTTCTTGCAAAACAAGACAGCTGGCTCATCTGCCTTTCTCATGAGGAAGTCTGTTAATGTGGGTGGGTGTGTTTGTGTGTGTGTGTCTAGATATGTCAGTGAATTCACCCTCTTCATGTCCCTACAGGTTTTTCTGCATTTCACCAGGACCTGTTGTGGTTGCTTCCCTATTGCCTAAGGCTAAGCTCACCTGGGCAGCTATGGGACTTAGTCAGCAGATTGAAACATGTTCAGCAAGAGCCTCGCAGATAGAAATGCACTGCATAGAATAAACAGATACATTTCTACTCTGCATAATGGAGGCTTGTCCATTCTATTCATTACATTTCTATCTGCAGTGTTCTCAGCATTGCATCCCATTGAATGTGCCTCAGTTCTCCCACAGTCAGGGAGGAGTTAAGGATAGGAGGGAGGTAGGCTTGGGCGATATACCGTTTATACCGGGGTATTTCAAAAAATACCAACGGTATGAATTTCAATACAATTTTTTGGGTTGGGGGCACCCCTGCCTCGCAGGGGCTGCGGGGGTGCAACTATAAGTTAAGTATAACTATAAGAAATAAATTATATCCAGCTCAGGGCTCCAGCAATGCATTTGGTTTGCTAACTTGCTAGCCAAGTGGCTAGATGTCAAGATCAAGCTTCTTGGTTACAGTAGAGACATTCAAAGTCCTCCTGGATCAAGATCCCTGTTGCCTAATTTGTTTTGTGCACTTCCGGTAATACGTATACCCCGGTATGATACAGAAACAGTATGAACATCTGGATACGGCCTAACCCTAGAGGAAGGTAGACAGTAGATACCACACTGGAAGGAGCCTCCATGGTCCTAATATCCTCCACATCACAAATACAGAGTTGAAAATAACAGAGACGTAACAGGATGATAAGAAACTGTAGTCACAAGAAAATGTAAAAGTGTCTTCCAAAATACTTTAATACTATTTAACCCTTTTCAACATTTCAGGTGAAAACATTACATTTCTAACTGTAAAACTTTAGTCAGTTGGTTTCCAAATTATTAAAAAATATCAAACTGTGGTTTCCAAATGATTTAAAAGGTAAAACTGTGAAATGTTTCACTTGATTGTCTTCATAACATAACAGCTGCTAATGGTCTAAACTCGACTGAAATCTTTTCTACCTTTTGGTGTAGATTATAGCTGTATCTCAAAGAACACTGTTCTCATCAGTTTGGAGCATTTTATGAAATAAACAGTAATTTAATTAGACTACGTCAGGCCTGGATGTACCGTGAGTGGTTCTAGGGAGTCCTAGTTTCAGATAAAAGAGATCAAAGTATTATATTCAAATTAACATGGCATCAGCAATATCATTGGTACCAAGTGCTTTAACACAATCAAATGGAAGTTCCTTTATCTTCTTGCAATACAATTGCATATAAATCAGATAATATTCTCAGATTATATCTATTTAAAAAAAAATGTTTACATAAATTTGCAGTATATGTCATCTTTCATTTGGAGAAGATACAGTATTATAATGGTGTTTCGAATCAGAAAAAAATTCAAAACTGATTTCTTATCATCAATAAAACAGTCAGTCAAGGAATTATGTCTAGCTATCTCTAGCAATAACTAATTCAACACAAACACTTCACTTCAACGTCAAACTGCTTATCAATTATGTAAAATCAACACTGCATATCATACAGGGTAACACTTAATTTGGACAGTCCATCTTTACATGCTCTACAGACTATCAGTTACATTTCAACTAACGCGAACCTTAACCTAAACTTAACTCTTACCCTAACCCAAACCCAAACTCTAACTATTAACCCTTACCCTAAGCTTAGTAAGCAGTTGCTTATCAACAGATAGTCATACTATTAACTGACTATCTGTAGACTATCCAAATAAAGTAGGACCATATTTTTTTAGACATCTATCACAAAAATGTTCCTATACACATTAGTATAGGGCACAGTGGCTAGATGTCAATATCAAGCTTCTTGGTTACAGCAGAGACATTCAACGCCCTCTTGGATGAAGATCCCTGTTGCCTTAGTAAGCAGACCACATATTGTTTAGGCATCCATCACAAAAACGTTCCTATACACACTCTTTGGGAGAAGAGAGAGAGTGGATCTATTTTCTCAAATCTACTGCAAAATGGCTTTCCCGGAAACATACCAACCGAGAGTATTCTTCCCTTAACAGAGTTCCCACTTAAATATCTTATTCCCATTCAAGGATGAAAGCATGGGTGTCACTCATATTTTCAATACATTTCCATAATCTCCAATAGGATTGCCAGTGGATTCTTTACTCCTCTGGATTGGGGACAGTGTGCCTCCCAGTCCTTGTCCCAGCTGATCAATGTTGTGCGTACCTTATCACCCTGCACATTCACAAACAATCTGTACTGACTGGTCTAAATCCTGTTGCGAGAACTCTCTGGCCATCCAGCTGTTATACAGGTTAGTGAGCTTGGGTGCTCAGGAGTGTGAGTGACATCAGTGTCCCCCTGCGTTCTCCTCTTGGCTGGCCATGTTGCTGAACTTCTCCGTCAGAGCTTCAGCGCTGATCTTGGGCAGCCCGTTGTCAAGGGGACAGCCCTCAACCAGACTGTTCATAGGGGTGGGGGGGAAGTGAGAGTCCTCCTCTATCCCAGCATCCTCAGTGCATGCCCGTTGCCGTGGTGCCTCGTAGCTCTCCTCCAGGTTCCCACAATGCACCGCGCTACCCTCCCTGTCCCTCAGGAAGTCCTTGATGATGGGCAGCACCTTCTTCCTGGAGGCCAACGTGTTGCCTTGGAGATAAGCCTTGATGTCTGAGTAAGGGCTGCTCATTGGACTCAGGCTCAGACTGGGGTTCCGGGCTTGCTCCAAGGCTTGGCTCATCTGCAGGACAAAAAATACCATTCAGTTGATCATATAAAATAGACATTGTAAAAAAAAAAAAAAAAACGGACAATCCAAAGCTTACTATCAACACTTCATAATTACTTACTTTAACTCTAGATAGTCAACTCTATGGGATCATGTCTGATTGGGGTGGTGTAGTTCCTACCTCTTCCCTGTAGAGGGTGCTGGAACTGTAGACTGCCAGCTGCCTGAAGGGTTCCTTGTTATCCTTGAATGAGATCGTCATGGCCACCACCAGGTTGTAGCTGTGTTTGTGGCAGAACTCACAGAGCTCTTGCTGTAAGCTTTGTCTCTGTAGAAAAGCCTGAGGGACAACATTTATAGATAATACAGTTTGTTTGTGAATCTCAGTATAAACTCAAGTGCATAAACTCAAGTGCACCTGTTGAGTCCCTTTATAAGTTCACATGATCAGACAGACACAAACCCTGCGCCTTTTTACTGGTGGGTGGTTCCACCTGATTGGACATGTGGTATGAGTGATCTTCATGAACTAGGTGCAACATCCCACCTTCACGTTTTGAGTGTCTGAAGTGGCGTGGCAGTAACACAGGGAAGCGTCTGAAGGGTGTGTCTGGCAGTAACACAGGGAAGCGTCTGAAGGGTGTGTCTGGCAGTAACACAGGGAAGCGTCTGAAGGGTGTGTCTGGCAGTAACACAGGGAAGCGTCTGAAGGGTGTGTCTGGCAGTAACACAGTGAAGCGTCTGAAGGGGGTGTCTGGCAGTAACACAGGGAAGAGTCTAAAGGTGTGTCTGGCAGTAACAAAGGGAAGTGTCTGAAGGGTGTGTCTGGCAGTAACACAGGGAAGAGTCTGAAGGGTGTGTCTGGCAGTAACAAAGGGAAGTCTCTGAAGGGTGTGTCTGGCAGTAACACAGGGAAGAGTCTGAAGGGTGTGTCTGGCAGTAACAAAGGGAAGTGTCTGAAGGGTGTGTCTGGCAGTAACACAGGGAAGCGTCTGAAGGGTGTGTCTGGCAGTAACACAGGGAAGAGTCTAAAGGTGTGTCTGGCAGTAACACAGTGAAGCGTCTGAAGGGTGTGTCTGGCAGTAACACAGGGAAGAGTCTAAAGGTGTGTCTGGCAGTAACAAAGGGAAGTGTCTGAAGGGTGTGTCTGGCAGTAACACAGGGAAGAGTCTGAAGGGTGTGTCTGGCAGTAACAAAGGGAAGAGTCTGAAGGGTGTGTCTGGCAGTAACAAAGGGAAGTCTCTGAAGGGTGTGTCTGGCAGTAACACAGGGAAGAGTCTGAAGGGTGTGTCTGGCAGTAACAAAGGGAAGAGTCTGAAGGGTGTGTCTGGCAGTAACAAAGGGAAGTGTCTGAAGGGTGTGTCTGGCAGTAACACAGGGAAGAGTTTGAAGGGTGTGTCTGGTAGTAACACAGGGAAGAGTCTGAAGGGGGTGTCTGGCAGTAACACAGGGAAGAGTCTGAAGGGGGTGTCTGGCAGTAACACAGGGAAGAGTCTGAAGGGGGTGTCTGGCAGTAACACAGGGAAGTGTCTGAAGGGGGTGTCTGGCAGTAACACAGGCAAGCGTCTGAAGGGTGTGTCTGGCAGTAACACAGGGAAGAGTCTGAAGGGTGTGTCTGGCAGTAACACAGGGAAGAGTCTGAAGGGGGTGTCTGGCAGTAACACAGGGAAGGGTCTAAAGGTGTGTCTGGCAGTAACACAGGGAAGAGTATAAAGGTGTGTCTGGCAGTAACACAGGGAAGAGTCTAAAGGGGGTGTCTGGTAGTAACACAGGGAAGAGTCTGAAGGGTGTGTCTGGCAGTAACACAGGGAAGAGTCTGAAGGGGGTGTCTGGCAGTAACACAGGGAAGAGTCTAAAGGTGTGTCTGGCAGTAACACAGGGAAGAGTCTAAAGGTGTGTCTGGCAGTAACACAGGGAAGAGTCTAAAGGTGTGTCTGGCAGTAACACAGGGAAGAGTATAAAGGTGTGTCTGGCAGTAACACAGGGAAGAGTCTAAAGGGGGTGTCTGGTAGTAACACAGGGAAGAGTCTGAAGGGTGTGTCTGGCAGTAACACAGGGAAGAGTCTGAAGGGGGTGTCTGGCAGTAACACAGGGAAGAGTCTGAAGGGGGTGTCTGGCAGTAACACAGGGAAGAGTCTGAAGGGGGTGTCTGGCAGTAACACAGGGAAGAGTCTGAAGGGGGTGTCTGGCAGTAACACAGGGAAGAGTCTAAAGGTGTGTCTGGCAGTAAAACAGGGAAGAGTCTAAAGGTGTGTCTGGCAGTAACACAGGGAAGAGTCTAAAGGTGTGTCTGGCAGTAACACAGGGAAGAGTCTAAAGGTGTGTCTGGCAGTAACACAGGGAAGAGTCTAAAGGGGGTGTCTGGTAGTAACACAGGGAAGAGTCTGAAGGGTGTGTCTGGCAGTAACACAGGGAAGAGTCTGAAGGGGGTGTCTGGCAGTAACACAGGGAAGAGTCTGAAGGGGGTGTCTGGCAGTAACACAGGGAAGAGTCTGAAGGGTGTGTCTGGCAGTAACACAGGGAAAGGCTCTGATAACTTGAGGCCTGTGTTCAGTTTAGATCAGAAGTGAGATTCTGCAAAGAATTCATAGGTGAAATATGTGCATTGTGAGATGGCATACTGCAGCAGAACTGGGCTTTGTACAAGATAACAAGTATTTGAACCATGTTATTATCCACCAGTAGTAGATATAACCTTCTGTTGTATCACATATTCAATAGTTAAGACACACACCTCCAGTGTCATATATATCACACTGACTGCCAGTTTCAAATCTCTCTCTGATGCCACCTTCATGTCTTTCAGTAGCATCTGTTCTGTGGTGAGACCTGGGGACAAGGGAATACGAGCATTGCATTGATATCATGGGATGATTATCATTCCAATCTGCTAGGCAAAAATCACATTTACAAGGCTGAGCTTTAGGTATTAATCCTGGGGCGTTTACCTGACACGTCAAATTTAGCATTCTGCAAGGACTGGAAGAGGACGCCCCTTGGTGGCAGGTTGGGGAAGCGCGTCTCCAGGAGGACTGCGTACTGGCTGTCTTTAGGGGTGACTTTCCCTGCCTCTGGGGCCATGTTCACACAGTCTAACACTATGGTGCCTGCGATCACAAAGAACAGGATGTCTCAGTCTCTTCACACAGTGAGACAGTACAATACTAACAGACGTGATTTCCCACATACATCAGTTATAATTCTGGTTACCATATAAGAGCTGGGCCACCTGTTGGTCGAGGACTTCAGGGGCTTTCTGGATGATCCGTTCTGTCACCAGGGTGGTGCAGGAGCCCACCGTCTCCATGGTAACGGGACAGGAGGGAGAGGGCTTCCTCTCCAGGAGGTGATGGTCGATCACCTCCACCACTGCCTCCTCTAGATCACGGTCAGAGCTGCAACAGACAGGCACACAGTCAGTCAGGGACTTTAGTCAAGCTATTTCAATGAGTCTCTAGGTCAGTGTAGCTTTTGTAGAGATACAGGTGATGATCACATGGGGAAGTGTTTACATCCTGGATGACTGTCAGTGGACAGGGGTTAAGGTGTCATGGTTGACACTGACCTGGGCAGCACGTTGTGGTCCACCAGTGTGAGGTCCAGCCGGCCGGCCCGGTGTAGACTCCCCAGGTCCACCTCGTCCCGGAACACCAGGTCATCCTGGGAGAGGCCACTCTCTCTCAGCAGGAAGGCATTGTCCGTGCGCAACGGGAACTCTTGCCGGGGAATGTTCAGAACGGGAAGAGGAATTTTCCCAGAATCAAGTGTCTGGGAGGGGAGAGAGGTGTAATAACACCTGATGCTTGCTCTGTTGAACCATTTTCAACACATGGGTCGGGGCCCAAATGATGGGGTGGGTTACTCTCACCTTGGACAGGAAGTATGCGTAGGCCAGAGCCGACACCATGGAGTCCAGGTCGCAGGCCTCGTTCCCCAGGACCACATGGAACTCTGGGCTGCCCTCTGCATTCCCCTGAGGAGTGTAGAGTGGGATGGATACAGTCAGAAGAGTATCCAACTCCTATGAGGGGATTTACTATGAGAAAATACAGGGCAGTCTATCCATTACTCTTGTATTGGGCCTTCAAAGGCAATCAGATGTGTCTTACTGAGTGGACAGTGCTATGTGGACAGGGATCCTGGCTGTGTGTGTGTGTGTTGTAATGTCAATGCACGTCACAATGATGCTGATCACTGGAGATGAGGTACTCCTGGATCTGCACAATGTCCCCCATCCTAGAGTAAAACCCTGGACCCTGTTTGAATAGCCTTCTTCTGAAGGGTCAATGGCAGATCCCAGCGTAGCCTAAAGTGGATGAGCTAAGGGCTGACTTCATTCCCCTGCCTGAAGGCTCTGGCTAGCTCCTTGTCAAATAGCCTTAGGCTAATTCCGTCAATGACCTCAGTAGAGCAGACTGTGATGTAATGGCTAAGCTACATGACGGCCTGCTAACTCCACTACATGTTTTTGTTGAATGTTTTACAAATGTGGAGCTGAAAAAACAAGTAGGGTGTTTCATTTTCCCAGAGCATGGCCATCTGTGACCATCTGTGACAGCGGCACAAGTCATGGGTGCCACAGCTAGGGGCTAACAGAGACAGCTTGTTGCCATAACAAAAGCCGGTCATGTGACAATTAGCTGGTCTACAGCCTGGAGCCTAGCAGCAGATAGCCTAGCGGTTAAGACCGTTGGGCCAGTAACCGAAAGGTCGCTGGTTCAAATCCCTGTGCAAGGCACTGAACCCTAATTGGTCCTATAAGTCGCTCTGGATAAGAGCGTCTGCTAAAATGTAAAATGTTCCCAGTCAGTGAGGGGATTATTAACATGCTGCTTCCTGTCCCCTCCGAGCACACAGTATGAAGGGATAGCGAAGGGATAATAGTTGGAGGTCAGCCAACTGTTGCAGATCAAGAGTAAACAGAGCACTGCACGGAAGTAACTAGACAGGTGAAATAACATTCTCAGGGAGCATCCATGACATAACCCAGTCTCATCTATCCACGATATAACCCAGTCTCATCTATCCACGATATATCTCATCTATCCATGACATAACCCAGTCTCATCTATCCACGATATATCTCATCTATCCACGATATATCTCATCTATCCATGACATAACCCCGTCTCATCTATCCATGATATATCTCATCTATCCATGATATAACCCAGTCTCATCTATCCATGATGTTTTCAGATTGATGCAGAAGGAGAGGAAGCCACTGTTAACTATTGAGATGCACCGTACCTGTCTTTCCCATCCCATCAGTCTTAGCTCTCAACCCACCCTACCCCATCCCCATGTAGACACACTGGATGGTACATCTGCACTAAAAGCCCTCTGTGTGTGCTGGTGCTGACAGCATGTTTGTGTATTTCCACTCCAGACTTCTCTTCCCCCCTCACTGAACACTGAGTAAATAAGGTGTGATGCTCTGAGGCGCTATAAACACCACCTGATCTCACTAATCTTGATAGCACTGTTTGGGTTCAAAACAAGCCCTATTTTCCTTAAGGTTAAGAGCATGGTATCAAGACCCTGAACATTTTAGAAAATTGAGCCGTAATGTAAGTGTCAGACCTGCAGGACACGTAAAGCAAAAAATGCACGTGGGCATATTGACACCTGACAGGCACCTGACCCTACAGCCGCTACAACAAACGTACTTTCATGGTCCATTGCAATTGAACAATTATATTTGTTTGAATATCACTGAAATATATCAATGCAATTTAATTTATAATCATGCAACAAAATGAAGCAGTGGATGAGTTACATCAGCCAATTATGTGATTACGTGACAACGCTAATTAGCTTGGCTAGCCAACTAGCTAGCTGTAATGACAGTTTATGTTCTGTACAGTTCAAATGTAGCTAGTGTACGGTGACAACTGTCTCAGTCTGAACTCATTTGAAACCAACAGCTAGTTACGCAGTACTAGCTAGCTATATCACTGACTGATCGTCACAATAACTGGCTGAGAATAACTTTTATGCTCATGCACGAGCCCACAACCAACACCGTGACCGTGCTGTCACATTGCCCTAGTCTAGCTAGTCGGAATTTCATGTCTTGCTGGCTTTCTCTGAAAACCCCACTAATTGAATGTGTCCATCAAATGTACACGTCGAAGGTGTTTACTACATAACTAGCTAGCTGTTAAGACAAACAAAACATTGAAAATGGATGAAGCGACCACCAGAAACAGTCGATGTTCCTACCTTCAGCACATTGCGACAGCTTTTTAAAAACATTTCCATGGTTGTCGGATGCACTACGTAAACGACAGTCTGAAATGACAGTTTGCTAGTTGTTGTTTTTGTTGCATATAGCTAGCTGTTTCTGCACGTCGCACTGTAAATGTTAAATGGTAATGTCCAAGGGTTAAATGGTAATGCGTGACTCGTCTTGGGCTGACGTGACTTTTAAAGACGTAACGTGGTATTATGGGTAGTGTAGTATCAAATATGGTTTAGAAACCGTGGTAGTAAAGAGAACAGTAGTAGCAAATATTTTTATAACTAAACCAAGATAGACCACAGGCTGTGGAACAAATTAGCCATAGTGGGCAGAACAAGCAAGAAGGGGGGCAGAGCCAAGCACAAGCTAGCGAGATCCTATTGGCGCGTTCTAGCATCATCTGCATATTTCCGTTAGGGAACGCCCACTCTGTGAAGTGTGCGTGTGCAATAACTTAATTTGCCCTTGCACTTCTTCTGAACAACGCGATTTTTGAAAACTTTTGCAAAGGGTAAAGTCTACAAACCTTAGTCCACTCTGTTCATAACAGATTCTAGTTTTGGGAACAGAAAACTGTATTGAGATCAAATGTTTCATCGATGAGAAATTTGCAGAATATCGGCCAAAATCCATCTCGTTCCATCTTCAGCCACTGCCCTCCAGTGGGCTTCCTCTCACTACCATATTTGATACTATTTGGTAGTGAGTGGAAACGCCAAGCTGATGCTTCACATTTAAACATCCAGTGAAATATCTGTCTCGTTGTTATATCTATGGTAGTAGGGTTAGTTATAAAAAATCTATGGTAATAGGGTCAAGAGTTTTGACTAGATGGAATGCCGCTTATGTCAGAAGTGACTTTTAGTACCAGGTTAGGAAAACTTACGCAGCAGGTTAGTAGAATTAACGTAGCAGTTTAGGATAATTAGGTTAAGGTTATGAAAAAGGTTAGGGTTAGCTATAATTCTCCTGATGCATCTCAATATACACATTTTGACATCACTTTGACATCAGTGGCATCCCTTCTAGACATGACCAGTGTCCATAGATTGTAAAAAGAGTGTCAGGAAAAACAACCCCTCAATATATGATGGTTTACATTCTTTAAAAATCTTTATTTCTTGTTCATTATGACTTTACACCTCAACTGTTGACAAACAATCAACTCTAGTCTATCTCTGGTTAATAACATGTACTGTAATAATAATAATAATAATAATAATAATAATAATATGCCATTTAGCAGATGCTTTTAACCAAAGTGACTTACAGTCATGCGTGCATACATTTTTACGTATGGGTGGTCCTGGGGATCGAACCCACTACCCTGGCGTTACAAGCGCCATGCTCTACCAATTGAGCTACAGAGGACCACTGTAGCCTATTATAAAAAATGGGAAATGGTAGGCTCTGTTGAAGTCTGATATGGTTCTCATCATCTTAGGTAGATATTTCACAATCCTATATCAGTGAAGATCGGTAAGGCTGGGTTTACACAGGCAGCCCAATTCTGATTATTCTTCCATTAATTGGTTTTTTGACCAATCAGATCAGCTCTTTTGCAAATAATTGGGCAAAAGATCAGAATTGGGCTGACTGTGTAAACCCAGCCTTACAAATTTTCACTGATATAGGATTGTGAAATATCTACCTAAGACGTTGTGAACCACATAAAATAGACCAATAATATATATTTTACAATATATATCTTGTCTATAATCTTTTGGCCAATTACCCATTCTATCCCAACTCCACCTGAACTGAGATTATTATGGCCATTTGGTCCTATATATTAAACAAATGTGAAAGAGCAAATAAAACTAAGATTTATTTCAACACTCAAGAGGTAAATGTCTATAAAAAGATGCCGGATAAAACAATTAGTTCAGCCTTAAAAAAAGATATCCCCTTCTAAAACAATAGATAAAATCCATTGATAAAAGTTAGCAGTATTTGCACTTGAAACCATCTTTGGCAAAAATCATCACGTTCCCTTGTCTCTGACTCCAAAGAGAGATGGTATGGAGAAATGCTTTGATTATGTTTTTTTGTTTTGTCTCTGTAGTAATGCACTTGGTATGGCTGTAATTCAACTGTTGCCACCTGACACCTCACTCTCCTTGGACATGTCCCTCATCGCTCCAGTCTAGATCTTCTTTACATAATTCCCAGGAAACATGCCTTCTCTCCCGCGAAGACGACCGAACCACCAGCCTGATGGATCTGGAGGGAGGACAGGTGAGAAAAACGGTCAATCTAGATTATACAGCCCTTTTCTATCCTCAGAGGGAATTACAGGTGAAGCACAGGAAGACGGCTTTCAACTGAAGTAGAAAATGTGGTTATAGTATGCCTTTAATAATACTATAATACTAGCAGTATATAATACTAGCAGTATATCATACGTAGCAGTACTTATAGTGTATGACTAATAGCAGTTTTATACTACTGTAATGAATATACTCAGTTTATTTAAATATTATATAAATTCAGAGATGATCTACTAAGGGTTTAGTACCTTCAGTGAGGATTTCAATGACATCCTCCGCGTTGAAGCTCAGCTCATCAGTGTCCTGGGCATCGTAAGCATACAGCGCTCGGCATTCTGGGGAGCGAGGCTTGGGCTTGGGGGCAGGCTTGGGGCGGCCCGCTCCTGGGGAAGGCTTGACCTCCTTCGAGAGTCTACGATGAAGACTGAGCGAAATTGGCATGAGAGAAAGAGAGTAGAAGAGAGATCTAGTAAAAGTGCCAGTCTTGATTTACAGTATCTAATACCATTTGAGTATTTGAAAAAAACACCAGCAACATGAGGAAGAATATACATTTTAACAACCTAACAAGTATTCAAACAGGGCCTGAGAACTCACCCAGCCACTCCCTGGTCAGGCACGTTCATGAAGGTGGTGTCTGCCTGGCTCTGGTTGTTGGAGCGGTTGTTGGTCTGCCGGGTCCCCTGTTGTCGAGGTAGTGTGGGCTGCTCCATACTGGACTGCCGGCGGAGCAGAGAGACTCTGGACGCCCTGGACGAGGGCGGCCCACCCCGCTGACCACCACCCCCACCTCGGCCTCTGCCCCTGGGGGCGCCTGAGACACATGGACATGAAGGAGATGTTGAGTCAGGTCAAAAGTCAAATGAGTGCCATCATTGGGGATGTTCAGCTATCTAGTTCTCTCACCTTGTGACTGCTGTCGCGAGCCTGGAGGCTGGTTGCCCATGTAGCGACTTTTCCTGTTGTCTCTGCGGGTCGGTCCTGGGGAACACATGAGAAAAAGGTGTGATGTGTCAAATGCTATGGGACGGTTGCACAGACCCAGATTAAGCCTACTAATAGAAGTCTCCATTCAAAGTGCATGGACTCACTGGAGTTCTTAGGGAGCCCGGGTCCGATGGTGACTATGAGGACCTTGCTGCTGGGCTTCACAACCACCTCGTCTCCTTGGCCCGGCTGGAACTGGATCTGCCTGGAGCCAGCCGCTGAGAACGGCCCCCAACCTCCCTTTTTCACCTTAAACTCCAGTCTAAACGAGGAACAGAGAGGGAGGGAGAGAGAGAGAAGAGCATTGGGTTAAAATATGGCTTAAAAGACTCAAACTGGATTACTTTTTTGCATTATGTATCTTTGAGATTATTAATGATCGTTTACGTAAAGCATGACACTGGTATGTTTTAAGGGGCAATCTGCAGTTGCTACATCAATTTCTGGACTTATAAATTAATGATATATACCCATTGATTCTTGAAGAATATAACAATTTAGAAATGCCTCATGAGTTTAGTTCAACTTTCACACCAAGTCCAGTGTTTCCCCTAGGATTTATTCAGAAGCGGTGGCAAAGTTAGCGTGGGGGGGGGGTTCTCCCACCGAAAATGTCAAAGGCCTTACTCTTGGCCGCAGGTTTTGCTGTTTTAAAGCCAATTTCCTGCCATTCTACACATTTCAACATGGGGCGGGAGAAATCTATAGTTTTAAAGCTAATTTCCTGCCATTCTACACATTTTGCCAGGGCTTATGCTGTGTTCTTATGCTTCCCAGTGACTCAACATTAGAACTAAATCAATGGGGTTTTGGAATTTTAGATTCTCCCTGACTGTCTAGTTTTCATTTTGGTGGTTAGTTCTCAAAGATGATCTTATAAATATATACCTCCATTATGTTTTCTACATACTTTATATGTGGTTTTAGTCATTTAAGTTGCTGCTAAATGAATACACCGCAGTCAGATCCCCAAATATACGCTTGTTTTACTCCAATGTTTGTATACAAAGTAAATGTAAACAAACACTGCATAGCTTCAAAACATGGTTACAACTATCATTTTGATATCATGGATGGTCAGTCCTTGCATCCATAGCTCTGTCTATGAATTTGAGAGTGGTTTTATTTCTCCAGGCCCATCTCTCAGCTTTTTATAGAAACCACTTTGTTATGGTTTCAACTGCGGATTGGCCCTTTTAGTTTAACAGTAAAACCCCACTGATTGGTCTAAGACTAAGCTCAGAGTAAAGACTTTGACTGACAGGTTGTTGAACTTGAGCGGTAGCTTCCTCTGGGTCTTCTCATCATAACGTTTGTAGAGCAGACTGAGGAACTCCGTCTTGAAGATGCACTGAAGGACACTGTCGTAATGCTCCTCATGGATGATGAAGAAGTCATCCTGCAGGGTGCTGAGGGAGGAGAGGATACATCCTTTCAACTAAAATCTCATTTCTACTACTGTGCATCATGATCATCAACTGGTAGAACATTTCCAGAATATCTTAACCTGCACCTGAGAGAGACTGACTGAATCTTCTCCACTTCTATCTGTCTCTTCAGAACCTCGTGGATCTGCCCCTTATCTGGTCCCTGCTTCACCTTCTCCCGACCAATCAGATACAAGAACTTAGGGGTCAGGATGAGGTCACGCTTCACAGTCTGCAACATGGAGAGAGGGATATTATATAACTTGTTGCTATTATAGGCTTACTGACCAGTAGCCATCAGATATATGGGGTTCAATGAGCAGACAAGCATTGGCAAGGGATGCCTTTAGCAGTATCCACCAAACCACTGATGGAGTCTCTTCTATCTAACATGAATAACAATAGCATTATACGTTCTGTGACAATGTCAATGTTGGTTTGTTCCTGTGGTCATACTTGACTCTTACCCTAAACCTGCGGTCATATTTGGCAACCACATCTGCAAAATCGATCTTCTCCCGGCGGCCCACGAACTGTCGGATCTCGGGGTGGTTGTCGGTGCCGATGTAGTCGCCCACAAAGTTCCTGTTGAGGCTGTTTCTCCTCCTCTCCTTCTTATTCAGTAAGATGTCTGAGGCTACAGGACACACCACACTGTGACGCAGTACTGAACTGACAGGACACACCACACTGTGACGCAGTACTGAACTGACAGGACACACCACACTGTGACGCAGTACTGAACTGACAGGACACACCACACTGTGACGCAGGACTGAACTGACAGGACACACCACACTGTGATGCAGTACTGAACTGACAGGACACACCACACTGTGATGCAGTACTGAACTGACAGGACACACCACACTGTGATGCAGTACTGAACTGACAGGACACACCACACTGTGATGCAGTACTGAACTGACAGGACACACCACACTGTGATGCAGTACTGAACTGACATGGCAAAAAGCTAATTCCCACAGAGAGAAACCAATGACTTACCTTCCTCTCTCATCTTGACGTACTTGCGGACGGCGATGTGTTTGCGCCAGGCCTTCTGGATGGCCCGAGCATATCCATTATACTTCCTTTCCCTCATTTCCTCCAGCAAGAACAACTACAGAAACACATTTCAAAATAGTTATTTCAATTATTGCCTTTATAGTAAGAAGAACCAGACAGTTCTGTGTCAGTATAGAGGTTTTCTAGGTAACAAGAGAAAGACGTACTGATTCTGGGGCCTTGATGAAGATCTTGGTCTTTCCCAGCTGGTACTGGTCCTGGTCCATGTTGACAGAGTGGAGGAGGTGGAGAACCCCCTTCCTCTCCTCCCCTGTCCACTGGGGCCACGTCTCCCTGGTCAGGATGGCGTACCTGGAGGACCACACACACACACAACCATTTTACTGGACTGGCAGAATGTCCTGAAGTCCCCATAATTTTTTTTATGAATAGAAACAAAACAGGAACAAAATACATTTATACTGATGTTTGAAATCTGTGAAGCCAGCATGGAAATCCATCTCTTGACTCCTGACCACCGTATGACCCCTGACCCATATGACCTTAGGGCTCACCTCTGCAGGAACTTGGCGAAGGCTCGGCGGAAGGCGTACCCGGCGCGGCGCACACGAATGTTCTCCCGCAGGCCCAGGTACTCCACCTGGTGTTTGGCCCGAGAGTCCTCCCAGTCCCGAGGCTTCTTGGTCTCGTTGGGTTTGATGCAGCGGATGTAGTGGGGGGTGCACTTCATCAGAGTCTGGACCAGGTTGTTGGCTTGTTTCTGAAGGACATGGAGGTTCAATCATCCAGCTTTGTAGAACAGACCAGGTGCTCAGAGCAATAAAAACAACTGATAGAAGAAAATGTATCCCTGTACAATAACACATTCAGTGACCTGTGGATATTATGGAAGACAGCGGGGTGGAGGAGTCACTCATCTGAGTTTGGACTGGCATGTCTGTTTCCATAGCAACAATAATCTCTTGTGGACAGATCTACGTAAACATAACTGGTACCGTAGAATCTGTCGGGTAGGAATGGGATAAGGAGCAGCAGTAGTTACGGTGTTTGGGTTTTTCGTCACTGGTAATTTGGACAAATCACGATTTCGCAGGTGTTAGCATCTTTCGAATTTCGGGAGGGAGGGGACATTCGGCCCGTAGAGAGAGGGGGTGGAGCATCTGGTTCCACTCCTCGTTCTAGCATCTCGTCATCTCTTAACACGTATGGACCCAGAACTTAATCAAGCAGCTGACCAATTACGTGAGACTTTGTCCTGGGTTTACCGAGATTATAGTAGCACACAACCGTGTCAGATCCTTACCTTGATCTTGCTACTGGCGGTGGTAGGACGGCCCTTTTTCTCTGCCTCTAGGTTTTCTGGGAAAAGGGTTTTTATGAAGGCACTGCCCAAACACACAGACAGACAGACAGACAGACAGACAGACAGACAGACAGACAGACAGAGAGAGACAGAGAGACAGAGAGAGACAGAGAGAGACAGAGAGAGAGACAGAGAGAGACAGAGAGACAGAGAGAGAGAGAGACAGAGAGAGAGAGAGAGAGACTGGTCAGTGGCGGTCTATGGAATTATCATATAGTATACCTATTATAACACTTCTAACTACACTTACAATTCACTGCTCTGCATCAGCTCAATGATGTCATTGAAGAGCACATCTCTGTTCCTCTCACAGAAGCCACTGACGTCATAGGACACCTGAGAGAGAGAGGACAAGCTCTGAGTCTTTAATTTCAGCATTTTCCCCTAACACATTCTGATATTTAGGAGATGTGGTCTCCATGTACTCCAAACCCCCACCAGGGGGCAATGTACCAAATTAAATCAAAGAGCTGTAATCTTTGGAATGTTGGACTGTTGGTCAATGTTGGTTCAGTGTGTAATGAGGATGTATTCTAAATGGATTCTAAAAGGCCCATAGTGTTTGTGCTATATGGTGTCCTTGCCTTGCCAGCGTAGTGGTGCACTATGAAGCCTTTATTCCAGCTGTTGAAGTGCTCATGGGAGCTGATTCCCCCTTGTAACTTCTGGATCAGAGTCTGGTCAGCGCCCTCCCCCTTAGCATGCATGGTGGCACACACATCGTCCAAGATACTCATGATGCCTGGGGGGTTCTGGGTAATAAGAACAAGGCATATCAAGAACTGTACCACACACAACATCTACTGGTACTGTAGTTCACCTGAATTACACACAAAATGGCCGCCCCCAACTTCAGCACTACAGGAAATGGCCGAATATGATCCCTCACCAGTTTGGACTCAATGAGGTCACACACGATTTTGTTGTTAAAGTACTCGATTGGCGTCCACTTGATCCCTTCCTGCACATACTCCTCCTACAAGAAACAATGTAAGTATCTGGGAAAACAAGCCAAAGTAATGTAGACGTATCACAAGACGAAAGAGTGAAACAAGTAATGTAGAGTTATCACTTACCTGCTCAGCTTTTAACGTGAGCTCAATGAAAATCTGCTGCAGTTTCTCATTCACAAAGTTGATGCAGAACTGCTCAAAGCCGTTTTTCTATTAGTGTTAAATAGAGATGTGAAGGAAAATGTTATGTTTGTGCTTTTCTAATAACCAATTCGACTGGGTTCATGCAAGTGACTGATTGATCATGCCTGGGAGGAATCCTCACTATCAGTATAAGCAATTTGGCTGTACGCCCAGAACCTTGTTTAGAAAAAAGAAAGGGATATCTCAGTTTCAAGGTGGTCTCAGCTTGGAGAGAAGAAGCCTCGTGAGGTATTGGTAGGTCACATGAATGAACCAAAAGTTAATGATGAATGTATTATGAATTATGAATAAGCTAAATCATGCAAATATAACTTGTCTGTGTAAGCAGTATATAAGAGAACTAACGGGACTGTCCCGGCGAAACTCCTGACAGACGTGTTCTACTTGGTGCATTAAGTTTGTTGTAACCTCTCCAGCTTGCTGATAATAAAGAATGACTCATTTAAGATGAACTTCAGGTGTCCCTGGTGGTAATTTCCACAACAGAGAGAATACATAGTATTAATGATTTTGTATGAATAAAAAGCAGTAAACTTTCAACACATATACTTAACAGTAGGTAACTGGAGGTGGCAATTAGGTGTGCAGGCCATATGTGTGCAATCTTAAACAAAATGACATGTGGTCTAACAGTAGGCCTATAGGTGGAAATGATTATGTATGGTGATGTATGCAGTTTTTAAATAAATGAGGTCCAACAGTAGAAGTGGGACAACTCCTGTATGAGGCAGCACAGAAATATCCACCTGGAAGATTTCAAAGCCATAGATGTCCAGCACCCCAATGTTGAATTCCTCATGGTCTTTCTGTATGGCTTTGTTGATAGACTGGGGGAGAGGAGAGAGGAAAGAAAGACAGACAGATAGACAGAGACAGAGACAGAGACAGACAGAGACAGAGAGAGACAGAGAGACAGGAATGAAGAAGTTTAAACGCTAAAGAGCAATGATACAGTACTATGATACAGTACTACAATAAAATGAAGTGTCATGGTTGTAGCAACAGTACTGCAGTAAACCTCTTGTGAGACAACAGGACAGAACATGTGTAAGCTGCACTGCCTCCCTACTGCTCCCATCTCTAGACACGTTCCATCATGACGCTTTGGATAAAAGCATCTGCTAAATGGCATATTATTATTATCTTGTGTGGCTCCCACACCAGCAGTCAAAAGACAAACAACTGCACAAGGATCCGGACAGCAAGTCCAATACATGTTCCGATAAGAGCTATGACTCTGTAGTAAGTGTGAACATGTTTGGCCATGCTTTGCTGTTAAATGTTCCTTCTACTAGTTAACTGGTCAACATATAGGTGAGCAAATTGATATGTGGATAAAAGGAACCTCACTGACAGGTTCCTTCTGAAATTAAATGGAGACTTACATCCACAAGAAAGTCAAACAGGCGTGAGTAGAGAGCTTTGGAGAGGGCGTCCCGTGTGAAGGAGGCCTGCTCTGTGTTCAGGGTGACAGCGATGCTCTCTGTCTTACCCCCCCACTTGCTGTCCATGATCCGGCTGGTCAGCTTGTTCTTCAGACCCTCCTGGGAGATTCCCAACAGGTAGGCCGGGAACGCCAGGACTGCCAGAACATGGAGGACAGGAAGTGAGATAGGACAAAGAGGGGGATCACAAGTGCAAAGAGGGTATAGGATAGGGGTTGATTTGGGATTGTGTGTGTGTGTGTGTGTGTGTGTGTGTGTGTGTGTGTGTGCGTGCGTGTGTGTGTAAGCGTAACTCACAGTCCTCACTCTCCACCACAGCATAGTTTCCCTCCTCTCTGAAGGCGATGTTGCCCAGATGCAGGATGCCTGCTACGATCTGCAGCACCATGTCCTGCTCGTCTACAGACAGGCCCACCACTGACATGGCCTCCTAAAACACATACACACAATGAAGCCAAACTGCCTCTCTAGACATGTGAAAAAAGAGAGAGAGAGAGAGAGAGAGAGAGAGAGAGAGAGAGAGAGCTCACCATGGTGTCAGAGAATTCCTTCTTATCGTTGACATCCTCCACGGTGTAGGTGCCAGACTGGTTCAGGTAGAGGTAGTAGTCAGGTGTGGTGACACCAAGGTTCTCCCTCATCTCTTTAGTGGCACCCATCAGGAGCTAAGGGTCAAGGGTCAGAGGTTGTTTGGTCAAAGGTTAAATAAGTGATGAAATTCTCTCCGTAATGAGTTATTCTGTCCCACCTGGTAGTAGATGTGGAAGTTCCTCTCTCCCTGGTTCTGTGACACCACCCTGGACTTCTCCAACAGGAAGTTGGAGATCTTCCCTCCGTCTGGCTCTCCTCCACGGCTGAACTGGATCTCAAAGTACTTCCCCTGTGGTAACACAGAACACAGTGATTAAGGTTCCTTGTCCAGATAAGGCCTAAACCAGGAATGCAACAATAAAAGCTTCACCTAGATTTCTCCCTATTGCTTTCACCTTTCTGGTCCCATCAGATCTGTCAATGGGAGTGAAGGGCAGAAGGCCACAACATTTTTGGAATGAAATGCACCCCTAATTCCTTATCCATTCTATCGGTATTCCCAGATTCCCTGTTCTACTCACAAAGCGACTGGAGTTATTGTTGCGCACGGTCTTGGCATTCCCAAAGGCCTCCAGGAGAGGGTTGGATTGGAGGATGATGTCTTTTACGTGCTGTGAAGAAGAAGAATAAAGGAGAACAGATGAACGCACTAATACGTGTCTGAGACGATGAAATGAGAGAATGGAAGGGAGAATTAGATGAATGGATCCCCTATACCTGGACTTTGGAACCTCCGCCCGACACCTTGGAGATGTAGCCCATTATGTATTTTGCTGCTACAGTCTTTCCTGCTCCACTCTCCCCACTGCAAAGACAATGGAAAAGCTTTGTGAAACAGAGCAACACCCTAACTCATTGTGATGACATCCCATTGACAGAATGCATGGTTTATGTGAAAGTTCAGGTTACTACAAAGTATAAAGCTTGATCTCTGGGAGTGAGATGATTGGTCAGACCTGATGATGACACACTGGTTCTCACAGTCGATCATCATGTTGCGGTACATGTTGTCAGCCAGGGCGTAGATGTGAGGGGGGTTCTCATACTGGGCCTGACAAAGGAGGAGCAAGCATCATTCCAATGTCCACGGCAGGTAGCCTAGCGGTTAAGAGCGTTGGGCAGGTAACTGAAAGGTTGCTGGTTTGAATCACTAAGTCGGCTAGGTGAAAAATCTGTTGATGTGCCCTTCCTGGATAAGAGCGTCTGCTAAATGACTAAAATGTACAAACACATACATACATACATACATACATACATACATTCAGTTGAAGTCGGAAGTTTACATACACTTAGGTTGGAGTTATTAAAACTAGTTTTTCAACCACTCCACAAATTTCTTGTTAACAAACTATAGTTTTGGCAAGTCGGATAGGACATCTACTTTGTGCATGATACAAGTAATTTTTCCAACAATTGTTTACAGACAGATTATTTCACTTATAATTCACTGTATCACAATTCCAGTGGGTCAGAAGTTTACATACACTAAGTTGACTGTGCCTTTAAACAGCTTGGAAAATTCCAGAAAATGGTCATGGCTTTAGAAGCTTCTGATAGGCTAATTGGCATCATTTGAGTCAATTGGAGGTGTATCTGTGGATGTATTTCAAGGCCTACCTTCAAACTCATTGCCTCTTTGCTTGACATCATGGGAAAATCAAAAGAAATCAGCCAAGACCTCAGAAAAATAATTGTAGACCTCCACAAGTCTGGTTCATCCTTGGGAGCAATTTCCAAACGCCTGAAGGTACCACGTTCATCTGTACAAACAATAGTATGCAATAAAAAAAACAGACTACGGTTTGCAACTGCACATGGGACAAAGATAGTACTTTTTGGAGAAATGTCCTCTGGTCTGATGAAACAAAAATAGAACTGTTTGGCCATAATGACCATCGTTAAGTTTGGAGGAAAAAGGGGGTCGCTTGCAAGCCGAAGAACACCATCCCAACCGTGAAGCACGGGGGTGGCAGCATCATGCTGTGGGGGTGCTTTGCTGCAAGAGGGACTGGTGCACTTCACAAAATAGATGGCATCATGAGGAAGGAAAATTATGTGGATATATTGAAGCAACATCTCAAGACATCAGTCAGGAAGTTAAAGCTTGGTCGCAAATGGGTCTTCCAAATGGACAATGACCCCAAGCATACTTCCAAAGTTGTGGCAAAATGGCTGAAGGACAACAAAGTCAAGGTATTGGAGTGGCCATCACAAAGCCCTGACCTCAATCCTATAGAATTTTTTTTGGCCAGAACTGAAAAAGCGTGTGCGAGCAAGGAGGCCTACAAACCTGACTCAGTTACACCAGCTCTGTCAGGAGGAATGGGCCAAAATTCACCCAACTTATTGTGGGAAGCTTGTGGAAGGCTACCCGAAACGTTTGACCCAAGTTAAACATTTTAAAGGCAATGCTACCAAATTCTCATTGAGTGTATGTAAACGTCTGACCCACTGGGAATGTGATGAAATAAATAAAAGCTGAAATAAATCATTCTCTCTACTATTATTCTGACATTTCACATTCTTAAAATAAAGTGGTGATCCTAACTGACCTAAGACAGGGAATTGTTACTAGGATTAAATGTCAGGAATTGTGAAAAACTGAGTTTAAATGTATTTGGCTAAGGTGTATGTAAACTTCCGACTTCAACTGTACATACAGTACCAGTCAAAAGTTTGGACACACCTACTCATTCAAGGGCTTTTCTTTATTTTTTACTATTTTCTACATTGTAGAATAATAGTGAAGACATCAAAACTATGAAATAACACATATGGAATCATGTACAGTTGAAGTCAGAAGTTTACATACACCTTAGCCAAATACATTTAAACTCAGTTTTTCACAATTCCTGACATTTAATCCTAGTAAAAATGCCCTGTCTTAGGTCAGTTAGGATCTCTACTTTTTTTAAGAATGTAAAATGTCAGAATAATAGTAGAGAGAATGATTTCTTTCAGCTTTTATTTCTTTCATCACATTCCCAGTGGGTCAGACGTTTACACTCAATTAGTATTTGGTAGCATTGCCTTTAAATTGTTTAACATCGGTAAGACGTTTCGGGTAGCCTTCCACAAGCTTTCCACAACAAGTTGGGTGAATTTTGGCCCATTCCTCCTGACAGAGCTGGTGTAACTGAGTCAGGTTTGTAGGCCTCCTTGCTCGCACACACCTTTTCAGTTCTGCCCACAATTTTCTATAGGATTGAGGTCAGGGCTTTGTGATGGCCACAACTTTGGAAGTATGCTTGGGGTCGTTGTCCATTTGGAAGACCCATTTGCGACCAAGCTTTAACTTGACTGATGTCTTGAGATGTTGCTTCAATATATCCACATAATTTTCCTTCCTCATGATGCCATCTATTTTGTGAAATGCACCAGTCCCTCCTACAGCAAAGCACCCCCACAGCATGACGCTACCACCCCGTGCTTCACGGTTGGGATGGTGTTCTTCGGCTTGCAAGCTCCCCCTTATTCATCCAAACATAACGATGGTCATTATGAACAAACAGTTATATTTTTGTTTCATCAGACCAGAGGACATTTCTCCAAATAGTACGATCTTTGTCCCCATGTGCAGTTGCAAAACGTAGTTTGGCTTTTTTATGGCGGTTTTGGAGCAGTGGCTTCTTCCTTGCTGAGCGGCCTTTCAGGTTATGTCGATATAGGACTTGTTTTATTGTGGATATAAATACTTTTGTACCTGTTTCCTCCAGCATCTTCACAAGGTCCTTTGCTGTTGTTCTGGGATTGATTTGCCCTTTTCGGAACCAAAGTACGTTCATCTCTAGGAGACAGAACGCGTCTCCTTCCTGAGCGGTATGACGGCTGCGTGGTCCCATGGTGTTTATACTTGCATACAATTGTTTTTACAGATGAACATGGTACCTTCAGGCGTTTGGAAATTGCTCCCAAGGATGAACCAGACTTGTGGAGGTCTACAGTTTTTTTTCTGAGGTCTTGGCTGATTTCTTTAGATTTTCTAAGCTTCTAAAGCCATGACATCATTTTCTGGAATTTTCCAAGTTGTTTAAAAGGCACAGTCAACTTCTGACCCACTGGAATTGTGATACAGTGAATTATAAGTGAAATAATCTGTCTGTAAACAATTGTTGGAAAAATTACTTGTGTCATGACAAAGTAGATGTCCTAACCGACTTGCCAAAACTATAGTTTGTTAACAAGAAATGTGTGGAGTGGTTGAAAAATGAGTTTTAATGACTCCAACCTAAGCGTATGTAAACTTCCGACTTCAACTGTAGTAACCCAAAAAGTGTTAAACAAATCAAAATATATTTTATATTTGAGATTCTTCAAAGTAGCCACCCTTTGTCTTGATAACAGCTTTGCACACTCTTGGCATTCTCTCAACCAGCTTCATGAGGAATGTTTTTCCAACAGTCTTGAAGGAGTTCCCACATATGCTGAGCACTTGTTGGCTGCTTTTCCTTCACCCTGTGGTCCAACTCATCCCAAACCATCTCAATTGGGTTGAGGTCGGGTGATTGTGGAGGCCAGGTCATCTGATGCAGCACTCCATCACTCTCCTTGGTCAAATAGCTCTTACACAGCCTGGAGGTGTGTTTTGGGTCATTGTCCTGTTGAAAAACAAATGATAGTCCCACTAAGCGCAAACCAGATGGGATGGCGTATCGCTGCAGAATCCTGTGGTAGCCATGCTGGTTAAGTGTGCCTTGAATTCTAAATAAATCACTGCCAGTGTCACCAGAAAAGCACCCCCACACAATCACACCTCCTCCTCCATGCTGCACGGTGGGAACCACACATGCGGAGATCATCCGTTTACCTACTCTGCGTCTCACAAAGACACGGCGGTTGGAACCAAAAATCTAATTTGGACTCATCAGACCAAAGGACAGATTTCCACTAGTCTAATGTCCATTGCTCGTGTTTCTTGGCCAAGCAAGTCTCTTCTTCTTATTGGTGTCCTTTAGTAGAGGTTTCTTTGCATCAATTCGACCATGAAGGCCTGATTCACGCAGTCTCCTCTGAACAGTTGATGTTGAGATGTGTCTGTTACTTTAACTCTGTGAAGCATTATTTGGGCTGCAATCTGAGTTGCAGTTAAGTCTAATGAACTTATCCTCTGCAGCAGAGGTAACTCTGGGTGTTCCTTTCCTGTGGCGGTCCTCATGAGAGACAGTTTCATCATAGCGCTTGATGTTTTTTGCGACTACACTTTCTTGAAATGTTACGAATTGACTGACCTTCATGTCTTAAAGTAATGATGGACTGTCGTTTCTCTTTGCTTATTTGCGCTGTTCTTGCCATAATATGGACTTGGTCTTTCACCAAATAGGGCTATCTTCTGTATACCACCCCTACCTTGTCACAACACAACTGATTGGCTCAAACGCATTAAGAAGGAAAGAAATTCCACAAATTAACTTTTAACAAGGCACACTTGTTAATTGAAATGCATTCCAGGTGACTACCTCATGAAGCTGGTTGAGAGAATGCCAAGAGTGTGCAAAGCTGTCATCAAGGCAAAGGGTGGCTACTTTGAAGAATCTCAAAAACAAATCAAAATATATTTTATATAACACTTTTTCCATATGAAAATATGTGTTATTTCATAGTTTTGATGTCTTCACTATTATTCTACAATGTAGAAAATAGTAAAAATAAAGAAAAACCTGGAATAAGTAGGTGTGTCCAAACATTTGACTGGTACATATATATATATATATATATATATATATATATATATATATATATATATACACACAGTGGGGAAAGAAAGTATTTAGTCAGCCACCAATTGTGCAAGTTATCCCACTTAAAAAGATGAGAGAGGCCTGTAATTTTCATCATAGGTACACGTCAACTATGACAGACAAATAGAGATTTTTTTTCTCCAGAAGATCACATTGTAGGATTTTTTATGAATTTATTTGCAAATTATGGTGGAAAATAAGTATTTGGTCACCTACAAACAAGCAAGATTTCTGGCTCTCACAGACCTGTAACTTCTTCTTTAAGAGGCTCCTCTGTCCTCCACTCGTTACCTGTATTAATGGCACCTGTTTGAACTTGTCATCAGTATAAAAGACACCTGTCCACAACCTCAAACAGTCACACTCCAAACTCCACTATGGCCAAGACCAAAGAGCTGTCAAAGGACACCAGAAACAAAATTGTAGACCTGCACCAGGCTGGGAAGACTGAATCTGCAATCGGTAAGCAGCTTGGTTTGATGAAATCAACTGTGGGAGCAATTATTAGGAAATGGAAGACATTCAAGACCACTGATAATCTCCCTCGATCTGGGGCTCCACGCAAGATCTCACCCCGTGGGGTCAAAATGATCACAAGAACGGTGAGCAAAAATCCCAGAACCACACAGGGGGACCTAGTGAATGACCTGCAGAGAGCTGGGACCAAAGTAACAAAGCCTACCATCAGTAACACACTACGCCGCCAGGGACTCAAATCCTGCAGTGCAAGATGTGTCCCCCTGCTTAAGCCAGTACATGTCCAGGCCCGTCTGAAGTTTGCTAGAGTGCATTTGGATGATCCAGAAGAGGATTGGGAGAATGTCATATGGTCAGATGAAACCAAAATAGAACTTTTTGGTAAAAACTCAACTCGTCGTGTTTGGAGGACAAAGAATGCTGAGTTGCATCCAAAGAACACCCTACCTACTGTGAAGCATGGGGGTGGAAACATCATGCTTTGGGGCAGTTTTTCTGCAAAGGGACCAGGACGACTGATCCGTGTAAAGGAAAGAATGAATGGGGCCATGTATCGTGAGATTTTGAGTGAAAACCTCCTTCCATCAGCAAGGGCATTGAAGATGAAACGTGGCTGGGTCTTTCAGCATGACAATGATCCCAAACACACCGCCCGGGCAACGAAGGAGTGGCTTCGTAAGAAGCATTTCAAGGTCCTGGAGTGGCCTAGCCAGTCTCCAGATCTCAACCCCATAGAAAATCTTTGGAGGGAGTTGAAAGTCCGTGTTGCCCAGCGACAGCCCCAAAACATCACTGCTCTAGAGGAGATCTGCATGGATGAATGGGCCAAAATACCAGCAACAGTGTGTGAAAACCTTGTGAAGACTTACAGAAAACGTTTGACCTGTGACAAAGGGTATATAACAAAGTATTGAGAAACTTTTGTTATTGACCAAATACTTATTTTCCACCATAATTTGCAAAAAAATTCATTAAAAATCCTACAATGTGATTTTCTGGAATATTTTTTCTCATTTTGTCTGTCATAGTTGACGTGTACCTATGATGAAAATTACAGGCCTCTCTCATCTTTTTAAGTGGGAGAACTTGCACAATTGGTGACTGACTAAATACTTTTTTTCCCCACTGTATATATATACACAGTGAGGGAAAAAAGTATTTGATGCCCTGCTGATTTTGTACGTTTGCCCACTGACAAAGAAATGATCAGTCTATAATTTTAATGGTAGGTTTATTTGAACAGTGAGAGACAGAATAACAACAAAAAAATCCAGAAAAACGCATGTCAAAATGTTATAAATTGATTTGCATTTTAATGAGGGAAATAAGTATTTGCCAGTTCTTGCTGTGAGATGTTACCCCACTCTTCCGCCAAGGCACCTGCAAGTTCCCAGACATTTCTGGGGGGAATGGCCCTAGCCCTCACCCTCCGATCCAACAGGTCCCAGACGTGCTCAATGGGATTGAGTTCCGGGCTCTTCGCTGGCCATGGCAGAACACTGACATTCTGTCTTGCAGGAAATCACGCACAGAACAAGCAGTATGGCTGGTGGCATTGTCATGCTGGAGGGTCAGGTCAGGATGAGCCACATGAGGGAGGAGGATATCTTCCCTGTAACGCACAGTGTTGAGATTGCCTGCGATGACAACAAGCTCAGTCCGATGATGCTGTGACACACCTCCACCTCCAAATCGATCCCGCTCCAGAGTACAGGCCTCTGTCCTTCTACGATAAACGTGAATCCGACAATCACCCCTGGTGAGACAAAACCGTGACTCGTCAGTGAAGAGCACCTTTTGCCAGTCCTGTCTGGTCCAGCGATGGTGGGTTTGTGCCCATAGGCAACGTTGTTGCCGGTGATGTCTGGTGAGGACCTGCCTTACAACAGGCCTACAAGCCCTCAGTCCAGCCTCTCTCAGCCTATTGCGGACAGTCTGAGCACTGATGGAGGTATTGTGCATTCCTGGTGTAACTCGGGCAGTTGTTGTTGCCATCCTGTACCTGTCCCGCAGGTGTTATGTTCGGATGTACCGATCCTGTGCAGGTGTTGTTACACGTGGTCTGCCACTGCGAGGACGATCAGCTGTCCGTCCTGTCTCCCTGTAGCGCTGTCTTAGGCGTCTCACAGTACGGACGTTGCAATTTATTGCCCTGGCCACATCTGCAGTCCTCATGCCTCCTTGCAGCATGCCTAAGGCACGTTCACGCAGATGAGCAGGGACCCTGGGCATCTTTCTTTTGGTGTTCAGTAGAAAGGCCTCTTTAGTGTCCTAAGTTTTCATAACTGTGACCTTAATTGCCTGCTGTCTGTAAGCTGTTAGTGTCTTAAAGATCGTTCCACAGGTGCATGTTCATTAATTGTTTATGGTTCATTGAACAAGCATGGGAAACAGTGTTTAAACCCTTTACAATGAAGATCTGTGAAGTTATTTGGATTTTTACGAATTATCTTTGAAAGACAGGGTCCTGAAAAAGGGACGTTTCTTTTTTTGCTGAGTTTATATATGTTTTCTGCAAGCCCTAGGTGGCTTGCTATCAATTATCCAGCACTTTATTTTCAACATATACTGTCTTGTTATTAGATGTGTTTTTGTCCAGCTTGGTAAACAGCATTCACAATAGATTAAGCTTCTTACTTACAGCACTTTAGATAAATAGTGATACAAAAAAATAATTTACAAAAACTTCAGCAGCAGCAGACATTCTCACATATTTGTAATAGAACTGGTTAATCGAGTGTCTACTGGTCCCTCAGACCAGAGTGAAACTAAGGACATTAACTGAGAGACAGGAAGCGTTGGGGTTATTCATTAACTCTGTCATTATGAGGTGAGGTAAACAATGGACAACATAATGGCATTGAACATATCATTTACATGATAGTGGGAATGTGGAAGGGCCTACTTTGCATCACATATTGATAAGCAGGACTATACAATCAGCCTTTTATACACTACAGTTTCTCCGTCTAGATCGAGTGATGCAAACAAATCTTGAAACTGGTAGGTGGGTGCAGCCAGCCAGCCAGCCAGCCAGCCAGACAGCAGAAAGCCCAGTGGGTTTAGTAGTGTATATTACTCACAGCTCCCTGGTAGAGCTCCACCTCTCTGTCAGTGAAGTAGGGCAGCTGTTTAAAGGGGTTGACAGAGATCAGCACCGACCCTATGTAGGTCTGAGGAAGACCTGTTAAGGAAAATTTGAATAACCATCTAGAATACAGCACCGGCAGGGGCCACAACGGCATTGATGTGTATAGTTGTAGCTGTGATCGCAGTGCTAGTCCCTAACGCTACATGTGGTGTACTGTAAATATGGTGGTTGAGACACAAACATATTACCCTTCCATGTTGTTCTACACTTTTTTTAAAGTATGTTATTAAGGCTAATCTCATAACAAGCTAATGTGGCTGAAGTGATCACAGGGTGTGTGTGTGTGTGTGTGTATGACAGAGAGACTACGGTGTATGTACATCTACAAAGCAGAGCAAAGCCTCAGTGTATTTGCCACATATAGCAGTGTGTGCCCTGGTTCTACTACAAGCTGAAGGATACAAAGATGTAGTCGTCCATGTATCTCTTCTTGAGGTTGTCAGTGATGGCATCCTCGTTGATCTTGGAGAGCAGGACCATGTCGTCCACCCCGCTGATCTTAACATTCTGGGTCTGCCAGTGGTAGCGCTCCTTACTCCCCTGAGACAGAGAAACAGAGACAGAGACCGAGAAAGACAGAGAGAAAGAGGGAGACAGAGAAAGAGGGAGGCAGAGAGAGAGAGGGGGATAGACTGGTTGCAATAAGATTATCTGTGCAAATTCAACTCCTCTCCTTGCCCATTAATGAACACTCATATGTCCTCATTAACTCAGAACACTGACTGAGGAGTGGGATCAGTGATGTGCTGGTAGCAGGGGAAACTGAATATGCAGGAATCTGACATAACAACTACTTTACACAAAAGGCTGTGAGCTCTTCAAAATCGCATTGTGGAATTCTGTAATGTACAACGGTTTGTGTGGTGCAAATTGTAACGGCCACACAGTGTACACCGGTGGTCACCAACCTTGTACACAATACATGATATCAAAGTAGCAATCCAATACACTGTTTAGACTGTGCCTAACATGCATGACACAAATAAGCTTAATTGAAGTGTTATGACCAGAAAGTAAAGAAACACAGTCTTCATACTCACCGCACCACACAACCATAAAGATTTTCCCACCACATGTATTACACAATCACAGCAGCCTCTATTTCAGAAGAGGATGAGAGCTATGGTCATACTCTAACAGCTAAAGAAGAAATGTCTCAACCGTTGACGTGAATCTACACACTCTTCCCGAAATAACCTTGAATATTGCCATATTGACCACAAGTTAGCGCTGTAGTAATATAATAATATAGCGGTGTGCCTGCCAGGATGAAACAGAACAGTATAATTTTATTTATGTAATCTTTATTTAACTAGGCAAGTCAATTTAGAACAAATTCTTAATTACAATAACGGCCTACCATGAGTCAATAAATGTTTATGATCGAAATACCCTGGACAATTCAGTGATGTAAAGTAATTGTCAAACACACATCACATTATACAAGGTGCTGAATGAAAAACTCTGCATATGAAAGAAACAGAAAGGTTAAGGAGCAATATAGTGTGCAGGCTGTGTAGTTTCTTGATACATTCAGTGATGGTCAGATGGGCATGCAGAGGCAATGCCACAAGGTAAAGACCTTGTGATTTATCAGTCATGAATCACCATGACAGACAGACGGTTTGGGTATTGCAACAGACAGTCCAGTTCTCGTGGAACAAAAATGTGTCTGTGGAATTTATAACAAGGAACCAAACAGGTCACAGGGTGAATACCAACAGTGGTTTGTTCTCCTTTTCTCCTTAACTTGATCAGTACTGATCAAAATGAGGAGATCGGGAAAGTATGAATATTCTGTCACGTTGTCCTCCTGAATGTGTCCAACCAATACACAGACTCCCGATGTTGAGTCCCAAAGCTATGACCAGGTATAATTTTGTATGCATGACGTCACAGAGAGGGGTCTGTCCCCCGTGGACCTCAAATCTTCCTATCCTGAATTGTCTACATTCCATTTCCCTCCTAGGGCCTGTTCAGTGGGGATAATACTGCCCAGACACGTTGTTCCAGGTTGATTCATTTGAATCAGCTTCACATGCTGTTTGGCAGGGAAGACAGCAAGACAAACCATTTTGCTAGCTGAGTGCAGTAACTTTTAGAGGCAAAACATTTACTATAGTAGCATAGCCACGAAAGTAGTTTTTGATTTTTTTGTAGGCAGCAGAGAAAACAATGTTTTGCATGTTCTTATTGGTGCACTAATACAGTACTATTAAAGGCCCAGTGCACTACTTTGTGAGAAAAATAAACAAATAATATATTTTTTATTCCGATTTTTCAGGGGGTGCTCCAGCACCCCAACTCTCCGTGGCTAAGTGTAGTAGACTACAGGTATGCATAGGCTGTGATTTAGGTGTACATGCAATGGGACCACTGGAAAAAGTGGATGCCCAGGCTAGTAGTGAGTTTCCATCGGTGGTTAGGCCTAAGCTATGTGCCTATTCCAATGTTATTAGATACGATAGCTCCCTTTCCCTGTCACCTTTCCTGTAGCCTAGCACCACTGATCATGACTTGACAGGTGGAAGCAACACTAAGGTGAAAACCTGTCCATACTTTTCAGTTATTGGAAAGGAGATCAAGAAGTTCTGGGACATTTGAGGCAATAGCCTACTGATTGAATCAAATGTTCACAACAAGGAAGTCTGTGCAAAATAAATCTGCGCAGACTTACTGATATTTGCATCGTGTGGTTCCAACAGTGCCAGTTGTTTAAAGTTAGTGATTTTTGTATCAAAGAATGGACAGCGCCTTTTCGAGCTCCGATCATGCAGCCAAGGATATTTGTCTACAATCCTTGTCAGCCACCAGGTTTTTGTATCACAAGCACTAAGCAATCTGACTCGAGCTGGCTCAAAGAATATTCTCCAGTCGGGAGAGAAGCACAAACTTCACATGAGTAGGCTACACTTTGATTTATGATGTTTAAATGAATTTCGGTGTGTAGTTGTGAATGAGAAAAACGCAGAGAAATTAAAGTATAGGTTACTTACCATTTTAACTTGATATTACTTCCTGATTCACTTCCCAGCCGTAAATTTTGAGAAATCCACTTTACACGGAAAGCTTGAGGCGCTAAGCAAGGAATGTCCCGAGCTCAGGTGAAACTCAAACGTAATATCATACTTATAAATCTAAAGATGGTTAATTTAATTTTCGGTATTATATGCTGTTTTCTATAATTGTAAAAACTTTCACCCGGTGCTTCAAAGTTGATGGAGTAGCCTAGCCTGACTTCTTCTAAGGAGGTGTGGTCAGGTTGTAAGTAATTTAAACATTTGGTTAATAGCGGCAAGTGTGGACAGGTAAGGGAATACCTCTGCAGATGGCTCCCCATGATAGGTGAAGCAGTATTTTATTTAACTCCAGAATGTTTAAATAAATAAAAAATTCTAAGCCTATCACCCAAGTACTGAGGTGGCAAGTAGTAGTTGTAGTAGATAGTAAGGTATTGAATATTCGGGCAGGTAAAAATGTCATTTTCAACAGCCTGACTGAGACAAATTACATTTATTATAAAGAAACATTTACAAGTTAAGGGAGGTCACATGATCATAACAGCTGGTCCATTAAATAACAAGTCATAAAGAAATAAAAGGATTGACAAAAACACTAAGGTAGTAGAAAAACGGTTGGGAGAAATAAAGTTAATTAGGATTCTAGCTTGTAATTAGTTTGCCCTTTCATATTCAGACTTCTGGAACAGGGGTGAAAATCCAGCTTCTATTGAGATGAATGTGGAGTAGTGGATGGAAATAAAACTGTCATGATGAAACAGAGAACAGGATAAGGTTTTGTATCTCTATCCCGCCCTAAAACACAGAAAATCAGCCATAGTCCATAGACCCTATCCTTATCAACCTCAATCCCAAAAGTATTCTGAATATGAAATGTTGAACACTTTTAAGCCAACCATTCGTGAATTGACTATTTTCCTTAATATTCAAAGCCTTTGCGAAATACTGGGTTCTTTTGAGGTACTTCAGCCACACTGGTGTCCTTGGTATGAAAATGTATGCACTCACTAAGTCGCTCTGGATAAGAGCGTCTGCTAAATGTCAATGTAAATGTGTATTCAGACCATTCCGAGTACCAGTCACTCAATACATAGACAGCAGTAGACTCTCATTCTTCTTCTTCCTCCAAAATGATACCAGGCATAAATACACGTCTTCACAGTTGAATGCGTCATGTCCCTTCATACAAAGTGATGAACAAAAGCTTCCAGAAGAAATTAGGTTGATAGAAGATACATTGGTAGCGTGGAGCTACCTCATTCCAACCCACTACTGTAGGATCATATTTTGAGGGAACTATGTGCATCTAGCAAACAATGTCACTCCTCAACAACCAAGAACAGTCATGAGTATGGCGTTCCAATGACAGGGGAACAGAGCTGGTTCCTAAGCATTTCGGTAAGAGTGTTCATTCCATGACTGAGAAAGTGTAGAGAAAGCCACTATAATAGAGTTGGGAATGAGATGGTAAATATGGAGACTGAACAGCCTCACACACTGGGGTGAGACAGATTGAGTTAAAGGGCTTGTGAGTGTCATGAATATCTGGAGGCACAGGTCATTACTGTACCATTACATACTGAAGAGAGGGGGAGAAACAGAACAGATTCCTCTTTGAGAAAACAAAGCAAACTGAAAGATATAAAAAAAAGGATAAAACAGACAACACAAACAAAAAGGAAATATCAAAAGAGGAAAATCTTCACAGCTGAAACCTCTCCTGTCTTTAGTCTGAATCCTGTGAGCAAAGACATCAGTCCAAGGTTGAGGTTGTGTTAGAAAGAGAACTATAACCGAACGTATTCTGTCCGTAGAGGTATGGGGGCGAGTGGTCTTTGCCAGTGGTGTGGCCTCTCCAGTCCAGTCCATGTATGTCCACTGCACATTTAGAAACATACACACTCATGTATCCTTTCCACACACACACACACACACGTCCTGTACACACACGTTCACATGATGCCGTTGGTGAGGTACTGGAAGCCGTCGTAGAGCTTGGTGGTGATGGAGCGCATGGATCCGTCCACCATCTGCTCCACCAGGACCTGCAGCTGCTCCTCCGTCAGGCTCATGTGGAAACGCTCCTTCAGGGTCCGGATGGTGCTGGAGCCGTGGAAGCAGGGCAGCTGGGAGCCTGGGAGGGAGAATAGAGGGGCACTGAGGATGTACAGTGTAGTACGGTTTGGTACTTATAATGACCAATTGTACTTATCGATAAAGAACTTTCCTCAAAGTTAAAGCTGCTTTTCATGACTAACTAAAGCTAAAGATAACATGACTAATATACAGATTAGGACAAGAGAGAAATGTCATGACTGACACATAGTTGTGTGTTAGGACAAGGTAAGAATTAAGAGTAATTACCTTGCTGCATGATCTCCACTATCTGGATGACTTTGTCCATGTGTTTACGTGCTGCTATCAGGCCCTGCAGCATGAGCATCTTATAGTAATTAAACATGTCTCCATCCAGACCTCCCATCACCTAGAGAGACAGAGCATCTTATAGTAATTAAACATGTCTCCATCCAGACCTCCCATCACCTAGAGAGAGACAGAGCATCTTATAGTAATTAAACATGTCTCCATCCAGACCTCCCATCACCTAGAGAGACAGAGCATCTTATAGTAATTAAACATGTCTCCATCCAGACCTCCCATCACCTAGAGAGACAGAGCATCTTATAGTAATTAAACATGTCTCCATCCAGACCTCCCATCACCTAGAGAGACAGAGCATCTTATAGTAATTAAACATGTCTCCATCCAGACCTCCCATCACCTAGAGAGACAGAGCATCTTATAGTAATTAAACATGTCTCCATCCAGACCTCCCATCACCTAGAGAGACAGAGCATCTTCTAGTCGTTAAACATGTCTCCATCCAGACCTCCCATCACCTAGAGAGACAGAGCATCTTATAGTAATTAAACATGTCTCCATCCAGACCTCCCATCACCTAGAGAGACAGAGCATCTTATAGTAATTAAACATGTCTCCATCCAGACCTCCCATCACCTAGAGAGACAGAGCATCTTATAGTAATTAAACATGTCTCCATCCAGACCTCCCATCACCTAGAGAGACAGAGCATCTTCTAGTAATTAAACATGTCTCCATCCAGACCTCCCATCACCTAGAGAGACAGAGCATCTTATAGTAATTAAACATGTCTCCATCCAGACCTCCCATCACCTAGAGAGATAGAGCATCTTCTAGTAATTAAACATGTCTCCATCCAGACCTCCCATCACCTAGAGAGACAGAGCATCTTCTAGTAATTAAACATGTCTCCATCCAGACCTCCCATCACCTAGAGAGACAGAGCATCTTATAGTAATTAAACATGTCTCCATCCAGACCTCCCATCACCTAGAGAGATAGAGCATCTTATAGTAATTAAACATGTCTCCATCCAGACCTCCCATCACCTAGAGAGACAGAGCATCTTATAGTAATTAAACATGTCTCCATCCAGACCTCCCATCACCTAGAGAGACAGAGCATCTTATAGTAATTAAACATGTCTCCATCCAGACCTCCCATCACCTAGAGAGACAGAGCATCTTATAGTAATTAAACATGTCTCCATCCAGACCTCCCATCACCTAGAGAGACAGAGCATCTTATAGTAATTAAACATGTCTCCATCCAGACCTCCCATCACCTAGAGAGACAGAGCATCTTATAGTAATTAAACATGTCTCCATCCAGACCTCCCATCACCTAGAGATAGAGCATCTTCTAGTCGTTAAACATGTCTCCATCCAGACCTCCCATCACCTAGAGAGACAGAGCATCTTATAGTAATTAAACATGTCTCCATCCAGACCTCCCATCACCTAGAGAGACAGAGCATCTTATAGTAATTAAACATGTCTCCATCCAGACCTCCCATCACCTAGAGAGACAGAGCATCTTATAGTAATTAAACATGTCTCCATCCAGACCTCCCATCACCTAGAGAGACAGAGCATCTTATAGTAATTAAACATGTCTCCATCCAGACCTCCCATCACCTAGAGAGACAGAGCATCTTATAGTAATTAAACATGTCTCCATCCAGACCTCCCATCACCTAGAGAGACAGAGCATCTTCTAGTAATTAAACATGTCTCCATCCAGACCTCCCATCACCTAGAGAGACAGAGCATCTTATAGTAATTAAACATGTCTCCATCCAGACCTCCCATCACCTAGAGAGATAGAGCATCTTCTAGTAATTAAACATGTCTCCATCCAGACCTCCCATCACCTAGAGAGACAGAGCATCTTATAGTAATTAAACATGTCTCCATCCAGACCTCCCATCACCTAGAGAGACAGAGCATCTTCTAGTAATTAAACATGTCTCCATCCAGACCTCCCATCACCTAGAGAGACAGAGCATCTTATAGTAATTAAACATGTCTCCATCCAGACCTCCCATCACCTAGAGAGATAGAGCATCTTATAGTAATTAAACATGTCTCCATCCAGACCTCCCATCACCTAGAGAGACAGAGCATCTTATAGTAATTAAACATGTCTCCATCCAGACCTCCCATCACCTAGAGAGACAGAGCATCTTATAGTAATTAAACATGTCTCCATCCAGACCTCCCATCACCTAGAGAGACAGAGCATCTTATAGTAATTAAACATGTCTCCATCCAGACCTCCCATCACCTAGAGAGACAGAGCATCTTATAGTAATTAAACATGTCTCCATCCAGACCTCCCATCACCTAGAGAGACAGAGCATCTTATAGTAATTAAACATGTCTCCATCCAGACCTCCCATCACCTAGAGATAGAGCATCTTCTAGTCGTTAAACATGTCTCCATCCAGACCTCCCATCACCTAGAGAGACAGAGCATCTTATAGTAATTAAACATGTCTCCATCCAGACCTCCCATCACCTAGAGAGACAGAGCATCTTATAGTAATTAAACATGTCTCCATCCAGACCTCCCATCACCTAGAGAGACAGAGCATCTTATAGTAATTAAACATGTCTCCATCCAGACCTCCCATCACCTAGAGAGACAGAGCATCTTATAGTAATTAAACATGTCTCCATCCAGACCTCCCATCACCTAGAGAGACAGAGCATCTTCTAGTAATTAAACATGTCTCCATCCAGACCTCCCATCACCTAGAGAGACAGAGCATCTTCTAGTAATTAAACATGTCTCCATCCAGACCTCCCATCACCTAGAGAGACAGAGCATCTTATAGTAATTAAACATGTCTCCATCCAGACCTCCCATCACCTAGAGAGACAGAGCATCTTCTAGTCGTTAAACATGTCTCCATCCAGACCTCCCATCACCTAGAGAGAGGCAGTCACAAGAACAACTGTTGTAATAATCCATTTGCTTTGTTCAAGATGGCAAAGTGTTTCAAACCTCTGCTTTACTCCTGGTTCAACAGAGTGCAAATCTGAATCAGAATGTCCAATTAGTGTTCCTGTCATTTAACTCACGTCTACAAACTCGCTGGTGAGCTTGAAAGCAGAGGTCTCGAAGCCCAGGTTGCGGGGCGAGCTGGACAGAATGAAGCCAAAGTCTATGTGGATGATGTGGCCCTCGGCGTCCAACAGGATGTTGCCATTGTGTCTGGAGAGAAATGACAGGAGGAGAGATGAGAGAACAGAAATGGTCAGAAAGAAAAAGGGGAACGAGATGAGAGAACAGAAATGGTCAGAAAGAAAGAGGGGAACGAGATGAGAGAACAGAAATGGTCAGAAAGAAAGAGGGGAACGAGATGAGAAAACAGAAATGGTCAGAAAGAAAGAGGGGAACGAGATGAGAGAACAGAAATGGTCAGAAAGAAAGAGGGGAACGAGATGAGAGAACAGAAATGGTCAGAAAGAAAGAGGGGAACGAGATGAGAGAACAGAAATGGTCAGAAAGAAAGAGGGGAACGAGATGAGAGAACAGAAATGGTCAGAAAGAAAGAGGGGAACGAGATGAGAGTGATCAGGATGTAAGCGATGAAAGAGGATAAAGGAGTGAATGAGAGGGCGTAGTGGGAGTGTCTGACCTGTCTTTGACCTGCAGAAGGTAGCAGATGAGACAGTAGCCTGCACAGCTCTGAACAAAGTTGCGCTGGGCCGTGAGGAAGGCCTCAGTGGTGTGGGTACCGTGTTCCTGTAGGAAGTAGTCCAGCAGAGGCATCTGGCTCTGTTTCTTCACCTGGCGGAGGGATAACAGATAACTTTAACATTTAAAGTCCCATTCCAGTCACCTTTTCACCTCCTTTAACCGCTGATTTACTTAACAATAGGCACATCTTAATAGGTGGTCCAGTCATGACATAGCACGGGGGGGCGGGGCGATGACATCACGGATTCCCATCAGACCAACTCCTTGAAGTTTACAGGACATATTTAATAATAATTTGGTGGGTGCTTATATATATATATATTTTTTTTTTTGCATATCCCAACTCCCCCTCAGACACTCTCGGAGAGTGGGGTCACGGCCAGGGCATTATCAACAGTGATCCTGGAGAAATTAGGGTAAAGTGCCTTGCTCAAGGGCGCATCAACATATTTTTCACCTTGTCAGCTTGGGGATTCGAACTAGCGACCTTTCGGTTACTGGGCCAACGCTAACGCCCTAACCGCTAGGCTACCTGCCGCTAGAAGCCTAATATCTGGAAGAAAAGGTATTGATCTAGCTGGCTGAGGAGGGAAAGGTTTTGCGAGAGTAATGTTCTCAAATAGTAATGTTAAATACTACTAATAGCTAAGTTTGTTTTTGTGTGTGATTTTGTTGGAGCCTTTCTGAGCCCGCTCACCTGGTGGATGGACACTGCATTGACTATGGGTTCAATCATGCCGCTGTCAGAGGAGATCACCAGGATCTTGTAGGGTTTGATCCAGATAGGCACACGTTCCTGTTCCCAGATGATCTGGGAGAGGGAGAGAGGTACATGATTAGTACAGATAAAGTATATACATGCATACAGAAATGTATGCACGCATGACTGTAAGTTGCTTTGGATAAAAGCGTCTGCTAAATGGCATATTATTATATTATTACTGTAGTGTAAATACTGGGTGTGGATATGTGGAAAGAGAAGCTCATCTTTGCTGTGTATGTGGAGTTGGAGCTAGAGTGTCCATAATTACCTGGAGCTGCTGCAGCACTTGAGAGGCCAGGAGCTCTTGCCGAAGGTCGTCGCCACACTTGACGATGACTGACAATAACCGCCAGGTAGGGATGTGACCATAGGGGGAACCCTCCCTTATCCGCCTGTTCAAAAGAACACAAAAAGTACAGGCACATACAATTAGCAAAGCTCAAACCTTTCCTCTAGCCTTGAGGTTACAATCGAGGCATGCAACACCTCCATGGTCCACTGCAGGGATTGTGTACGCACTGAACCTTCTCCTGCCACGGCTCCTTGAGGGCCACTGCTGAAGGGTCCTCTGGGTCTCGCTTGAATGTGGTCGGTGTGTGAGCTAGCTGCTCTGAGAGCCGGCGCCTGTGTAGAGGGGGGAAGAAACACACTCTCACTGTTATACAAGAGGAACACTACTGAAGAAGCATCATATACATAACAGTTTGAAAGACTACAATATACCACCCAAAGCTATTCCTCTGTACCTGATGTCTCCAGCAGCGATGAAGATGGGCTCCTTGCTGTCTAGGCTGGTGATGCTGTCCACTGAGAACTGGGAGATGTTGTCACAGCTGTTGGTGTGGAACTCTGCGAGCTGGGAAAACAGAGAAGAGGGAAAGAACAGGGGAGAGAGTGAGTCTACAGCCCACAAGAGAGGTGTGAAAACACAAGGGTTTACAACACTCCTTCACTAACTGATAAGGGTGGGTACCACCTAAAATGTTTGGCTCCTGACCCCTACCTCCACCTGCAGATCCCCGATGTCGTCCACAGACCAGGCTTCGTTATCCTCATCGTAGTTGTGAACTGTTGAGAAGCCCCCGGCGCGCTGATCCGCCGTGATGCCGCAGTCTGGAAGGTTCTCCACTGAGCGCGTACTGCGGATCCTCGTCTCGGAGATCCGCAACGGAACGTTGGAGGTCTCAAAGTCCTCACACTCCAGAACCTCTACATAGATGAGGTATGGCGCCTGATGAGGTAGAGGTGATTGTTTACATGTTTGAATTGGTGCATCGTCTCATTCTACATTGTGTGTGTGTCTCCCCCCACCTTGTCTTTGGAGTTGAGCACCACAGCCTGTGTGTGAGGGACGCGCACTACGTGGTGGTCGAAGGCGGCGGTGGGCAGCCAGACGCGGGCGGGCAGCTTGTGGTTGAGCAGCGATAGCTCCGAGATGAGCCGGGACGTCTTCTGCTCCTTGGTGGGCAGCGTGGCCAGCCGCTTCCCAATGCCCATCAGGGACTTGATGAACTCTCTCTGGGGTGCCAGACGTACTGGCTACAGAGGAGGAAGCACGGCAAGAGTAAATAAGATGTATGAACATAATGACCTTTTGGAGGAATAGTGTTTTGTAAGAATAGTTCAGTGTTGTGTTGGAACCAAATACTCTCAACACAACACACCTTCTCATGTTGACCCCCAGAGAGTTGGGAAATCAGAGCACCACTCCCTTGTGAAATTACAATAGCAACTTAGATATAAAGCCATGAGCCGCTGGTCCATTTGTGTCAAGTTTGTTAGAAATGATTCAGGAGTCAGGGACCATTATTACAGCTGATTCAAGTGAGCAAATGTGTATAATCGCCTGTAGTCTCAAAATAGCCTTTTAAAAGCTGACACACTTCAGCAACCAACTTGACACAAATGTCAGAAGATAAGACTAGTTGAAACAAGAAAGACCAGAACTTGAAACCATTAGCAAATCATTCATTTGAGGCTAAATTATTTCAGCAGTGGTTTAGCAAAGTCAAAGTTTACACAAGCCCCAAAACGTCATACACACATATTTTATCCTAAAACAGGAAAAATAGAAAATTAAACCATTAGAGTGGAGGTTTATAAGCATGTATCACAATCTGCACCCATAACAATGATAGATACACAACTGACCAAAAAAGCGATGACGAACGGATCCCACTGCTGCCATCAATGACCCCTGAGGGCTTTTTAGCTCTGGAGCCCAAAGTTGCATATTGAGATACATGCTTACTTACGACTCCTCACTTCACATACAGAGAGTAGTCTACACCCCAGCTGCCAATGGAGACAGGCAGCCATCATCCCAGAATGCACCACATAAGTATGTGGTGATGGAGGCCGTTAACTTACTGCACCAGTCTTAGTCTAACAATCAAGACTTTCTGAGCTGGAGCTAAGATCCTGGGAAAGGTGACAGGTTAAAGTACAAAGTAAGGAAAGGAAAGGGGGTGGAGGGTAAAATAAGAACATTAACAATGTTTTATTTTTCTTAAAATCAGCAACAACAATCATAATTAGGTACTATCCTTGATTAGTACTAACAGACTGTACGCCCCAGTGAATGGGAAGAGGCTGCATTGTGTGCCTGTGCATTCCAGGGTCTTGTCGTGAGGAGTGACAACACATAACTGCAGATCTTCCATGATCACTGTTGTCTGGGTGAACTACTACTAACACCGTCACATGACACTAAAGGTCACAGAGCAGGGGAACAGAAAATAGGAAAGTGAGAGAGAGATGAAAGCTCTCTATAGAGCTTGGAGAAGCAAGGACAAGGAAGACATTAAGAGAAAGAAAAGAGCAGTGAAAGTAAAAAAAGGAATAAAGAGAAAATCTTCCTTCATGAAAGTCTAGTGACGTCCGGTGTTTCTGAATGGTTACTCACAACAGACAATGTCTCACTACACATTAACCAGGGGGAGGAGGAGTGATGTTGGGAAGAGTCCAAACTCTTCTAGATACAGTGCCTGCAGAAAGTATTCACACCCCTTGACTTTATCCACATTTTGTTGTGTTACAGCCTGAATTTAAAATGGATTCAATTGAGATTTTGGGTCACTAGCTTACACACAATACCCCATAATGTCCAAGTGGAATTATATTTTTTGAAATGGGTACAAATGAATAAAAAATGAAGAGCTGAAATGACTTGAGTCAATAGGCCTAAGTCTTCAATCCCTTTGTTATGGCAAGCCTAAATCAATTCAGGAGTCAAAATGTGCTTAACAAGTCACATAATACATTGCATGGACTCACTCTGTGTGTAATAATAGTGTTTAACAAGATTTCTGAATGACTACCTCATCTCTGTACCCCACACATACAATTATCTGTAAGGTCACTCCGTCGAGCAGTGCATTTCAAACACAGATTCAACCACAAAGACCAGGGAGGTTTTCCAATGCCTCAAAATGAAAGATACCTATTGGTAGATAAAACAATTTTTAAAGCAGACATTGAATATTCCTTTGAGCATGGTGAAGTTATTAATTACACTTTGGATCAATACACCCAGTCACTACAAAGTTCCAGGCGTCTTTCCTAACTCAGTTTCCGGATAGGAAGGAAACCGCTCAGGGATTTCACCATGAGGCCAATGGTGAATTTAAAACAGTTACAGAGTTTAATGGCTATGATAGGAGAAAACTGAGAATGGATCAATAACATTATAGTTATTCCACAATACTAACCTAAATAACAGAGTGAAAAGAAGGACGCCTGTAAAGAATAAAACATATTCCAAAACATGCATCCTGTTTGCAATAAGGCACTAAAGTAAAACTACAAAAAAATGTGGCTAAGAAATTAACTTTAAGTCATGAATACAAAGCATTATGTTTGGGGCAAATCCAACACAACACATCACTGAGTACCACTCTATATATTTTCAAGCATGGTGGTGGCTGCACCATGTTATGGGTATGTTTGTCATCGGCAAGGACTAGGGAGTTTTTTAGGATAAAAAGAAATGGCTTAAAGCTAACACAGGCAAAATCATAGAGGAAATCCTGGTTCAGTATGCTATCCAACAGACACTGGGAGACAAATTCACCTTTCAGCAGGACAATAACCTAAAACACAAGGCCAAATATACACTGGAGTTGCTTACCAAGATGACATTGAATGTTCCTGAGTGGCCTAGCTACAGTTTTGACTTAAATCAGCTGGAAAATCTATGGCAAGACTTGAAAATGGCTGTCTAGCAATGATCAACAACCAACTTGACAGAACTTGAAGAATTTTAAAAGAATAATGTTCAAATGTTGTACAATCCAGGTGTGCAAAGCTCTTAGAGACTTACCCAGAAAGACTGACAGCTGTAATAGCTGTCAAAGGTGATTCTAACATGTATTGACTCAGGGGGTTGAATACTTATGTAATCAAGATATATTAGTGTTCTATTTTTCAGAATTTGTTTTACAAACTGGGGGAAAAGTCAAGGGGTGTGAATATTTTCTGAAGGCACTGTAAATAGATTCCACACTAGACACCTTGAACTTTACACCCAGCTTAACAACAGTGATGCGCGATAGCAGTCTTCCTTCACACTTTATGTTCACCACCCTTTGCAGAAGGTCACATGTGAGACTGAGAAAGCATTTTCTGCTGCCCGATGACATGAAGTTGGCTCATCACTTAACAGAATATTTCAATTCCCTTCCTGAATTGATTCTGACCTGGCGCCATCGTTTTATCCACTCCATGATGGGCCAACTGTAGCTTGGCCCATCATGGCCCAACTGTCCCCTGTAGCTCAGTTGGTAGAGCATGGCGCTTGCAACGCCAGGGTTGTGGGTTCGTTTCCCCAACGGGGGGGGCAGTATGAAAATGTATGCACTCACTAACTGTAAGTGGCTCTGGATAAGAGCGTCTGCTAAATGACTAAGATGTAAAGGTAAATGATGGGGCAGTATGTCTCTATAGTAGTCTTAATAAGAGAGTGGGAAGATTGTGTTTTGGGTACCTCTATAAGAACAGGAAGGAAGTTGTGTCAATGACTCATTGATGACTAAAGGAACCGAACTGGTGTATCAGTGACTCATGAAGTGATTTGTACCCCAATGTTTAATTGTGTATCCAACAACTAACTAAACAACAACTTAAAGTGTTCAAATGTTATATAACAGACCCTTCTCATGCATGAGAAGACTGCATAGTCCTAGGTAATATCCCATATCATAGCATATCTGGCTGAGGTCAGGAGAGGTTACTTCCTTTTACATAATGACAGCTCTGCAGTTTCAGGGACAGTCCTTGGGTGCCCAATACCCTGTAGTGGTGATGACTGAATCACTGAGTACGTTTATATGCACACTAATAATTAGATACTAAACTGATTCTGGCAGTAGGCTGAGTAAGGCATTAGTCATATAAACACCTCACTCTGCTTATTTTAAATCGACGTAAGGTCATAATCGAAGCAAGCATACGCCGATTAAAATACCTGGTTTTCTGAGCAATCTTTCAAATGATTTGTTATAGCAGTGTATTTGATCTGTGCATGTGCTAGCACGAGCAGCGCAAGCTTCCTTCTTTTGCGATTTTCGGCTTTATCAAAGTCCCATCAGGTAGCCTGATTTCAGATGTGTCCATGGAAACAGGATTATTAGGGAAATCATTATTTTTGCAAAGCATGTAAACGTTTTTAATTTATTATATTAATCTGATTATTCACAATAATCGTATTATTGTGTGCATGTAACCGTTAGCTACCCATCTTCCTTAAACGACAATGACAAGAAATACCGGTCTTATCATCATAGCTAAATTAACCATTACGACAAATTCTTTACTCTGGTGTTTTTGTATCCAATAGCTACCAGGTTAATAGCCGAGTACTGATGATGTCACCACATGGTCAGTCACCATAGTGAACTAGTATCATCAAGATAATACCAGACCTCAATAGAGAGCTTTGGGCATGGTGTTTATAGAGGCACTGTGACCCTACAGTAACAGTGTCTCCATGTTTGTATAACATTGTAAGGGTGTCATGATGCCAACGTAAACCGAAGAGGGAGCTAAGAGAGAAAGGAGGACGTGACTACAGGGAAATCACTGAGCTTGAAACTGAACTGCTGATTAAGTTTGGTGTGGTAGTCACGAACACGCATGCATGCACGGACACAGACACATATAGATAGAGCTTCATTGGTCAAAGGTCCTCTCTTCAACATTTTAGTCATTTTAGTCATTTAGCAGACGCTCTTATCCAGAGCAACTTACAGTAGTGAGTGCATATATTTTCATACTGGTCCCCCATGGGAATCGAACCCACAACCCTGGCCATGCTCTACCAACTGAGCTACACAGGACCACGTGTGAGTCTCTGTGGATATGTAGCCATGACACTTTCTATACAGAGACAGAAGAGGAAGTATTATTCTGTGCTCTGTCTGGAATATGTGCATTCCATTGACCCCTCACCTCAATATCATGTCATCTTTGGGCCTATTTGGTGATAACCGCTACAGCGTAAGGGTGCTGGACTGTGTGTCGCCCCCCCGCCCCGTTGGACCCCAAGCAGTTGCTTCCAAAGTTAGCTATCCCACTTTGAGAGATACCGGCCAAGATACAGAGAAACAAACTGACTTGGTGGAAAACAAAAACTTGTATATACTCCCAGTACACACCTCGTCCTGGTTGCTCTCCACCTTGGGGTTGCTCGCGGTCCTCTTCAGGTTGCTGCTCAGGCTGATGCTGACCGTGGCATCCGACTTGGAGCGCTGATGCGTGCGCTTGGTAGGCGACAGACCGTGCTCCCCACCCAAGCCGTGCCCATGCAGGGATTGCGCAACGGTCGGAAGTGGGCAGAAGGGGGTCAACGTCAGTGGCTGGCGGGCACGGACCGCGGCTGGTTTGAGTTCGTCGGAGAAGATGAGTTTGCGTAGCTTGGTACCGCGTGAGTGTCGCTGTGTGGAGATGTGCATGTCGGAGGAGTAGGCGCCCAGCAGCCAGGCACACTGCAGCGAGAAGGAGATACTCTGACGGCAGCGGTGCACCTATGGGGAAAATAAATCATTTGATGTGAAAGGGGCTTTAGAAAGGATACATTTCTAACTCTTATGACTAGCTAGCCACGGAGATGATTCAGGGCAGTAACATACGCACCACGTAGGGCTTGATGGCGTCTCCCACGTCCTCGTCCATGTGGATGTACATGTTGAGCAGCTGCGGCAGGTAGAAGTCCACCTCCTCGTGGCGGAAGCTGAACAGGCGGTTGCCAATGTAGGCCTGCACACCCGGCTCCTTGGAGTTGTGTAGGTAGGAGATGGCCATTGACACGTCGAAGAGTTTGGACTCAAACAGCCGCAGCAACCACGACTGCTTGGAGGGGTTGTGGCGCTGGCGCCGCCGCGCGCTTTTCACAGAGCCTGGAGGCAGTGCCTCAGAGTCCTCCTCCCCAGGGATTTTTGGGGGCTTGATAGGCTCTGTATATACAGTCCCGTTGACCAGTGTGTGGTCCGTGCTATTGCCACCGTCAGACCCAGACCCTGAACCCTCACTTTTGCCTTTGAGGAACTTCACCTTCTGCAGCACCTCCTGGCAGGCCATCTTGGCCACCTCGGGGTCGATGACCAGGGTCAGCTCGCCCACGCCCTCTGAGATGACGTCCAGGGGTGGGCTGGAGGTGGCTGGACCATCGCTGTGAGTGGGGCTGGGACTGGGGGTCTGCTGGTGGTGGTAGTGTCCAGAGGAAGGGGAGGAGGGCAGAGAGCGGGAGGGAGAGGAGGAGGTGGACAGAGAGGAGGAGGCTGTGGAGGAGCTCTGCGGTTCTAGTTCCTCTGGCTGTGCAGCAGACAGCCCCAGCTCCGTGTCACCCATCACGGCCGCTCACCGCACTCCCACTGGGGAGGATTATGAAGGGGGGGTAGAGTGAGTGAGAGAGAGGTTGGGAAGAGAGGATTATGAAGGGGAGGGGGGGTAGGGTGAGTGAGAGAGAGGTTGGGAAGAGAGGATTATGAAGGGGGGGCAGAGTGAGAGAGAAGTGGGGAGGAGAGGATTATGAAGGGGGGAGGGTAGAGTGAGAGAGAGAGGTGGGGAGGAGAGGATTATGAAGGGGAGGGGGTAGAGTGAGAGAGAGGTGGGAAGGAGAGGATTATGAAGGGGAGGGGTTAGAGTGAGAGAGGTGGGGAGGAGAGGATTATGAAGGGGGGGGAGGGAGTAGTGAGAGAGAGAGGTGGGGAGGAGAGGATTATGAAGGGGAGGGGGGTAGAGTGAGAGAGAGGTGGGGAGGAGAGGATTATGAAGGGGAGGGGGGTAGAGTGAGAGAGAGGTGGGGAGGAGAGGATTATGAAGGGGAGGGGGTAGAGTGAGAGAGAGGTGGGGAGGAGAGGATTATGAAGGGGAGGGGGTAGAGTGAGAGAGAGAGGTGGGGAGGAGAGGATTATGAAGGGGGGAGGGGGTAGTGAGAGAGAGAGGTGGGGAGGAGAGGATTATGAAGGGGAGGGGGTAGAGTGAGAGAGAGGTGGGGAGGAGAGGATTATGAAGGGGAGGGGGTAGAGTGAGAGAGAGGTGGGGAGGAGAGGATTATGAAGGGGAGGGGGTAGAGTGAGAGAGAGAGGTGGGGAGGAGAGGATTATGAAGGGGAGGGGGTAGAGTGAGAGAGAGAATAGGAAACAGAGTGGTTTCATCATTATTATTATTATTTTTGCACTCAACGTGTGACAGGCCTAAGGCTGTGGCGGTCATGACATTTTGTCAGCAGGTTATCTTCATGCAAAAGACTGCCGGTCTCACGGTAATTGACCGTTAATTAACAAACACGTTTCGCATATCCAGACCTCCATGCATACAAGCTGCATAAAAGCCCCTAATGCGCGCCTTTGGAATGTCTAAATTTTTACAAAGTCTAATAGATCTATTTAATATACACAATCAAAATAAATCCATTATATATTTTAGGCAGGTCTTAAGAAACATGATATGAAGAAAATGTATTTCAGAAGAACAGAACACTATGTTATCTGGCTATGCGCCATGCCATAGGCTGTAGGCTTGTTCATTTAGCAGAAAATATATGCTTATAAGTCCTGTGCCATTATTTTATATTATATGATTTGTTCGAGCCCTGAATGCTGATTGGCTGACAGCCGTGGTATATCAGACCGTATACCATGGGTATGACAAAACATGTATTTTTACTGCTCTAATTACATTGGTAACCAGTTTATAATAGCAATAAGGCACCTCAGGGGTTTGTGGTATATGGCCAATATACCACGGCTAAGGGTTGTGTCCAGGCACACCGCGATACGTCGTGGCTAAGAACAGCCCTTAGCCGTGGTATATTGGCCATATAACACACCCCCTTGTGCCTTATTGCTTAATTATAGTATGAAGAATATAATTGAATAAAATATAAATTATATTTTTCCCATTCCGGAGTGAGTGCGCATATGAAGTGGCTATGTTGAGCGTAAAAGTGATAATTTGAAACAGGTCCTATACGCTAGATTTAGAGTTATTTGGCAACTTTAGCTGTGAATGGTACAAACCTTAGAATGTCTTAGAAATCAAAACATATATGGGCTGCATGATGTGACTATAGGCTATTGATGATTTGAGAAAGTCGCAAAAAAAAAGCTACTTGGAGGCCGCTTTCCTGACAGTAAATTCTTCAATCATGCCGGGTAGGCTACTCCAGTTATTTCACTCCACACATCAACCACTATTTGAGGAGCATGTAGCTCATGGTAATCTGTCAGCCTATTCATTATTAAAATATATGTTTTAATGCCCTATTACTAGGCTATTTCAAAATCAAATAAAAATTCACTATAATTGTAGGCTAACTCTGTAAGCCTCCCTGCACAATCAAGGAACCAACAGCATCGCCTAGGCCTATACGTTCTCTCCCAGACTCATGGATAGAAATATTGGAGCCTAGCATAAGGTAACCAGTCCATCCAGTATGCATAATAATTCAGCCCACACCAAAAGGCGATTACTATAATTTTTTGATTTTGGAGTATAGGCTAGACCAATTATGTACCAAAGACACCATAAATCAGTTTGTTTTACGTTTTTCTGCCATGTGTAATATGCGGTAGGTTATGTATTGTACAACGGCACAATCATTATTTTAATTCCGTTTTTGTTTTGGGATTGGGCTCATAATAGAAGCCTATGGATAAGCTCTAATATGCGTATGGTTGTTTTGAATTAACCATCACCTTAGAAAGCGCTGTCCATTTTGTTGTGTTAGGCTTTGAAACAACATCCACAACGACCATGTTTTCCACTCAGTTTCAACCTGTTGTTGAACTTCTTTCTTCAAATTGATCAATCACCAGTGAGGTGAGTTTTAAAAGCACTATACTGTTTTGATACGTTTTTTATGTGATTTTCGATTGCATTTGCATCGATGTCGTAGTGGTTAGAGGGACAGTAGTGCCCTGAATACCAGGCCATTAGCAACCTGATGGTCATTAGCGAGTTGGGTACTATCAACGCATGTCCAGAGAACATAAACAGAGATTACCATGACTCAACGGTCACATGGAATTTTATTGCAGTCATGACACGACTGCCAGTGTGGCGGTAATATGGTCACCGCAACAGCCCTTGACAGGCCACAAGTCTGCAAAACACAGCCCTTAGCTCCTTCATATAGCATTTACATTGAACAGGAATCAGGTTTGGACTAAGTGGAACAAAGTGCTCAGTGTGTAAAACGGATCTGACAATCTGTGTGGGTGTCCGTCCGCCCATCAGTCAGCTAGCATATAGCCTACTGTCTGTGAATGTAGGCCAATGGTCTTGTCTGTGTGTCACTGTTCATCTGTCTGTCCCATCTATGAATGTGTTCGTTTGACTGAGTGAGGTCACTGTGTCCCGGCAGGCCCTGCCATGTAACACACACGGCCAGACATCTGCTAATTTTACTGAGCAGATTAGCACCACTACCTAGTGCCATGCACTACAGGCCCAAAGCAGGGAGAGAGAGGGTTGTCTCTCTGAGACCTGAAGGATAACAGAGGTTTTCTTCAACATGGTTAATAGCACCCCATCACAAGCCATCCATCATGGAACACAGAAAGTGAACATGGATCTACCAGAAACTTCACGACTACTAAAATGAAACCAATACATTTTTCACATTGTTGCATCAACAATGTGGGCTAAAGGCCTCGATCATTGAGATGAATGGGTGCAGTGTAACACTGGTCCTGCTGTATAATACTTGTGTGGGTGGCGGAGCAAAGTACTTCCTCACTGGGCTAGTATCCATCAGTCTTTTTCTTTGTTCAATATGCTGAAAAATGATATAGGACTAGCATCGCACAATGGAGAAAAAACCCTGAAAGGGCTGGTGGGTGTAGAACAGAAGTGTCAGGTATGTTTACAGTGTTCAGCAGATGGAATTTGAATGAACCATTTGCTAACTGGCTGCAGCAAGTTGTTGTTGAATTAGCCGTTTCAAGAAGCATGGACAAGTACCGTTATCCTAGCAGTTCCTAACAGTCCCAACAGATTCATACAGGTGTCTAGCCAGCCAACACCGCCCAAGCAAGGGGTGTGTCATGGAGGTAGGTATACAAACATTTGGCACGTGTGGTTAACGTTATAAATATGCTGCAGATGCCAACTGTTGAAAGTAACTTTGCTAGCTAGTAGCTAACGTTGGCAAAACATTTACTAGAATGCTAACGTTAGATAGAGAGATGGCTAACTCGCTTCAGATGAGTAACGATAGCTAGTTAGTGTTTGATTTTCTACCTAACTAGCTAGCTTATTTGCTAGGTAGCTAACATTAGTAAACGTTATTTTAGCTAGCTAGCTACAGCCGCCTCCCTTTCATTCTTGGTGGTCAGATGTAGCTAGCTAAACTAGCTAACGTTAGCCTCGTATCTTCTTTAAACGATGATGACAATAAATAACGGTCTTATCATCGTAGCTAAATTAACCATTATGACAAATTCTTTACTCGGGTGTTTTTCTATCTAATAGCTAGCTACCAAGTTAATAGTAGCTAATGTAAATGTTAATAGCTGACTAGCTAGCTAGTCACTGGCTGCTAACGTTAGTAGAGTAACCTAAACCTGAGGGATTAGCTAGTTTGCTTGCTATCACATAAGTAGCTACACTAGCTAGCTTAGTGGCTAACTTGCGTATCAAACTCCTCGTTGCCTTGAAACCTATGCCACTCATCGAGTGCTATAAACACGCAGAAACATAACTCATACCTTAAAATTGTGTTGGCTGGTTAGCTATTAAAGTTTATTTTTATCTCCAATGTTTCTGGTCCATTTAGAATGCGTTCAGTCCGGAGTTCTCTGATCAACTTCTTGGAGAAGTGCCTGTTATTCTTCTTCTTCTTCAATGGGGTTTATTGGCGGTTGGCATCCAACGTTATGGTGTATTACCGCCACCTTCTGAACTGGAGTGTGGGCCAGAGACAGGGAGAAACTAAATCCTACCTGCCAGCCCCGTTGCTCTTAAAAAAGATAACAAAATATTTGAGACTATATCTAATGACGTTCTACTCAATATACTATTTAAACTAATTTCCTGTATCCTCTTCTCCCTCATACTAGATCTCATCCTCTCCATTTTCCTCTGATACTGCCCACACTGTCTCAATACATGCTCCATGATCTCTGTTTCCTGACAATAATCACACTTTCTAGGGCTGCCTGTTTAGTGCCTGTATAAAATATATTTGTGCATTATGACAAACTACTCTACAATAACTGTTATTCATATTGTTGTAAAACATGGAAAATTGCTAAATGAAGAACAATTTTAGCTACATCCAAAATGAAGAACTTGTACAATTTTAGCTACATCCAAAAGTGAGTAATTGGTGAAAAGAGTAGGGTCCACTCTACTGTATGCTACCAGTGTATTATACATATGCCACAGGAGGTTGGTGGCACCTTAATTGGGGAGGACGGGCACGGAGTAATGGCTGGAGCAGAATAAGTGGAAAGGTATCAACAACATCAGACACATGGTTTCCATGGTTTCCATGTGTTTGATACCATTCCATTCGCTCCATTCCAGGCATTATTATGAGCGTCCTCCCCTCAACAGCCTCCACTGACATAGGCCTATCCTTTACCAGAGTATTGATAATATACCTTTCATTATTATACACTTGTTTAATGTGTCATAGCGGATGGCTAAGTGCATTGCTGGAAGCTTCCAGAGATGTAGAAATGTGTCATAGCGGATGGCTAAGGTTTTGCTCACCTGAGGTAGAGTATCTTATGATAAGCTGTAGACCACACTATTTACCAAGAGAGTTTTCATATATATTTTTCATAGCTGTCTATTTACCACCACAAACCAATGCTGGCATTAAGATTGCACTGAATGAGCTGTATAAGGCCATAAATCAACAGGAAAACGCTCATCCAGATGCAGCGCTCCTAGTGGCCGGTGACTTTAATGCAGGGAAACCTAATTTCTACCAGCATGTTAAATGTGCAACCAGAGGAAAAAAAACTCTAGACCACCTTTACTCCACACACAGAGACGCATACAAAGCTCTCCCTCGCCCTCAATTTGGCAAATCTGACTATAACTCTATCCTCCTGATTCCTGCTTATAAGCAAAAACTAAAGCAGGAAGCACCAGTGACTCGGTTAATAAAAAAGTGGTCAGATGACGCAGATGCTAAGCTACAGGACTGTTTTGCTAGCACAGACTGGAACATGTTCCGGGATTCTTCAGATAGCATTGAGGAGTACATCACATCAGTCACTGGCTTCATCAATAAGTGCATCGATGATGTTGTCCCCACAGTGACCGTACGTACATACCCCAACCAGAAGCCATGGATTACAGGAAACATCCGCACTGAGCTAAAGGGTAGAGCTGCCGCTTTCAAGGAGCGGGACTCTAACCCGGACGCTTATAAGAAATCCCGCTATGCCCTCCGACGAACCATCAAACAGGCAAAGAGTCAATACAGGACTAAGATTGAATCGTACTACACTGGCTCTGACGCTCGTCGGATGTGGCAGGGCTTGAAAACTATTACAGACTACAAAGGGAAGCACAGCCGCGAGCTGCCCAGTGACACAAGACTTCCAGACGAGCTAAACCACTTCTATGCTCGCTTCGAGGCAAGCAACACTGAAGCATGCATGAGAGCACCAGCTGTTCCGGATGACTATGTGATCACGCTCTCCATAGCCGATGTGAGTAAGACTTCTAAGCAGGTCCACATTCACAAGGCTGCAGGGCCAGACGGATTACCAGGACATGTACTCCGAGCATGTGCTGACCAACTGGCAAGTGTCTTCACTGACATTTTCAACATGTCCCTGACTGAGTCTGTAATACCAACATGTTTCAAGCAGACCACCATAGTCCCCGTGCCCAAGGACTCTAAGATAACCTGCCTAAATGACTACCGACCCGTAGCACTGACGTCTGTAGCCATGAAGTGCTTTGAAAGGCTGGTCATGGCTCACATCAACAGCATTATCCCAGAAACCCTAGACCCACTACAATTTGCATACCGCCCCAACAGATCCACAGATGATGCAATCTCTATTGCACTCCACACTGCCCTTTCCCACCTGGACAAGAGGAACACCTACGTGAGAATGCTATTCATTGACTACAGCTCAGCATTCAACACCATAGTGCCCTCAAAGCTCATCACTAAGCTAAGGATCCTGGGACTAAACACCTCCCTCTGCAAATCCTGGACTTCCTGACGGGCCGCCCCCAGGTGGTAAGGGTAGGTAACAACACATCTGCCACACTGATCCTCAACACGGGGGCCCCTCAGGGGTGCGTGCTCAGTCCCCTCATATACTCCCTGTTCACCCATGACTGCATGGCCAGGCACGACTCCAACACCATCATTAAGTTTGCCGACGACACAACAGTGGTAGGCCTGATCACCGACAACGATGAGACAGCCTATAGGGAGGAGGTCAGAGACCTGGCCGTGTGGTGCCAGGATAACAACCTCTCCCTCAAGTGACCAAGACAAAGGAGATGATTGTGGACTACAGGAAAAAAAAGAGGACTGAGCACGCCCCCATTCTCATCGACGGGGCTGTAGTGGAACAGGTTGAGAGCTTCAAGTTCCTTGGTGTCCACATCACCAACGAACTATCATGGTCCAAACACACCAAGACAGTCGTGAAGAGGGCACGACAAAGCCTATTCCCCTCAGGAGACTGAAAAGATTTGGCATGGGTCCTCAGATCCTCAAAAAATTCTACAGCTGCACCATCGAGAGCATCCTGACTGGTTGCATCACCGCCTGGTATGGCAACTGCTTGGCCTCCGACCGCAAGGCACTACAGAGGGTAGTGTGTACGGCCCAGTACATCACTGGGGCCAAGCTTCCTGCCATCCAGGACCTCTATACCAGGCGGTGTCAGAGGAAGGCCCTCAAAATTGTCAAAGACTCCAGCCACCCTAGTCATAGACTGTTCTCTCTGCTACCGCACGGCAAGCGGTACCGGAGTGCCAAGTCTAGGTCCAAAAGACTTCTCAACAGCTTCTACCCCCAAGCCATAAGACTCCTGAACAGCTAATCATGGCTACCCGGACTATTTGCACTGCCCCCCCACCCCATCCTTTCACGCTGCTGCTACTCTGTTAATTATTTATGCATAGTCACTTTAACTCTACCCACATGTACATATTACTTCAACTACCTCAACTAGCCGGTGCCCCCACACATTGACTCTGCACCGGTACCCCCCTGTATATATAGCCTCCCTACTGTTATTTTATTTTACTTCTGCTCTTTTTTTCTCAACACTTTTTTTGTTGTTGTTTTATTTTTACCTTTTTGTTAAAAATAAATGCACTGTTGGTTAAGGGCTGTAAGTAAGCATTTCACTGTAATGTCTGCACCTGTTGTATTCAGCGCATGTGGCCAATAAAATTTGATTTGATTTGATTTAAGTGAATCGCTGGAAGCTTCCAGAGATGTAGAAGCACTGTTGCCCCAGATACAGAAATGCCTTTTATGGGTCAATAGTATGCTTCTTCAGTATGTTGTGAGGGGTTTCCCACTTTGTCACAGTGCTTTGACTTGGATCACACAGTCGTGCTCTGCCTGGCTGCTGCGGTTGCAGGAGAAGAAGGAGGATGTCGAAGGGAAGCGGATGTAGCGGTGCATCATTACTGCTCTCCTGAGACCTAGAAGTACTGTTGCCCCAGACCTAGTAGTACTGTTGCCCCAGACCTAGTAGTACTGTTGCCCCAGACCTAGAAGTAATGTTGCCCCAGACCTAGTAGTACTGTTGCCCCAGACCTAGAAGTAATGTTGCCCCAGACCTAGTAGTACTGTTGCCCCAGACCTAGAAGTACTGTTGCCCCAGACCTAGAAGTACTGTTGCCCCAGACCTAGTAGTACTGTTGCCCCAGACCTAGAAGTACTGTTGCCCCAGACCTAGAAGTACTGTTGCCTCAGACCATGGTGCTTCTTGGGTGTGTTCGTGTGGAGTGGAGGGTTGAGAGTTTGTCCACTCTGGAATTTCCACCGTCACACACATGTATGACCAAGCCTGGCATGAAAATAGTATTGCCGTGCTGATAGCAATTATATTTTTGCATTATCTGACAATATTATTTTATTACTTCTGATGTTGATTAACCATGTCATTGGATCTGAAAGAAGTCTGGATTTATTATGTTTAGGATGTAGGAATGTAGCTGCCCAAATCATGCCTGGAGGTACATTGAGAAACGTTTTTATGATCTGTGCAGTAGCAGGCGCTGTTGAGCAAGTATAAATTATAAGGCTCACTAACCACTAACTCCTGCCAGCCAAAATATTTTTGCTCCAGTTCACACAACTTGGCCACCATCAAAAGTTCATCTGAGTTATTTTCCAATGCAAACCAGTAATGCCAAAATGTTAAGTCCTTAAAAAATTCAAGGGTTTTTCTTTATTTTTTACTATTTTCTACATTGTAGAATAATAGTGAAGACATCAAAACTATGAAATAACACATATGGAATCATGTAGTAACCAAAAAAGTGCTAAACAAATCAAAATATATTTTATATTTGATATTCTTCAAATAGCCACCCTTTGCCTTGATGACAGCTTTGCACACTCTTGGCATTCTCTGAAACAGCTTCACCTGGAATGCTTTTCCAACAGTCTTGAAGAAGTTTCCACATATGCTGAGCACTTGTTGGCTGCTTTTCCTTCACTCTGGGGTCCGACTCATCCTAAACCATCTCAATTTGGTTGAGGTCGGGGGATTGTGGAGGCCAGGTCATCTGATGCAGCACTCCATCACTCTCCTTCTTGGTAAAATAGCCCTTACACAGCCTGGAGATGAGTTGGGTCATTGTCCTGTTGAAAAACAAACAATAGTCCTACTAAGCCCAAACCAGATGGATGGCGTATCACTGCAGAATGCTGTGGTAGCCATGCTGGTTAAGTGTGCCTTGAATTCTAAATAAATCACAGACAGTGTCACCAGCTAAGCACCCCCACACCAAAACACCTCCTCCATGCTTTATGGTGGGAAATACACATGCGGAGATCATCCATTCACCCACACCGCGTCTCACAAAGACACGGCAGTTGGAACCAAAAATCTCCCAATTTGGACTCCAGACCAAAGGACACATTTCCACTGGTCTAATGTCCATTGCTTGTGTTTCTTGGCCCAAGCAAGTCTCTTCTTCTTATTGGTGTCCTTTAGTAGTGGTTTATTTGCAGCAATTCGACCATGAAGGCCTGATATACAGTCTCCTCTGAACTGTTGATGTTGAGATGTGTCTGTTACTTGAACTCTGTGAAGCATTTATTTGGGCTGCAATTTTTGAGGCTGGTAACTCTAATGAACTTATCCTCTGCAGTAGAGGTAACTCTGGGTCTTCCATTCCTGTGGCGGTCCTCATGAGAGATAGTTTCATCATTGCACTTGATGGTTTTTGCGACTGCACTTAAAGAAACTTTAAAAGTTCTTGAAATGTTCCGTATTGACTGACCTTCATGTCTTAAAGTAATGACGGACTGTAATTTCTCTTTGCTTATTTGAGCTGTTCTTGCCATAATATGGACTCGGTCTTTACCAAATAGGGCTATCTTCTGTATACCACCCCTACCTTGTCACAACACAACTGATTGGCTCAAACGCATTAAGAAGGAAATCAATTCCACAAATTAACATTTAACAAGGCACACCTGTTAATTGAAATGCATTCCAGGTGGCTACCTCATGAAGCTGGTTGAGAGAATGCCAAGAGTGTGCAAAGCTGTCATCAAAGCAAAGGGTAGCTATTTGAAGAATCTGAAATCTAAAATATATTTTGATTTGTTTAACACTTTTTTGGTTACTACATGATTCCATATGTGTTATTTCATAGTTTTGATGTCTTCACTATTATTCTACAATGTAGAAAATAGTAAAAGTAAAGAAAAACCCTGGAATGAGTAGGTGTTCTAAAACTATTGACCGGTACTGTAGCTATGAGACTCAATGGTCAATTATTATCATTCAATGGCTATAAATCAGTATGAATATGCAGTATATTTATTAAACGCTGACATGTATTATTTAAAACCATCCATATCTTGCAAATGAACATCAATGTAGTGCAATTAGTATTTTCAATTAAATGAACTACATAATAATTATGCAAAGCATTATTAATGTAGGAAAATTGGTAGCCTAGTGGTTAGCGGTAGTTAGCCTAGCGGTTAGAGCGTTGGGCTGGTAACTGAAAGGTTGCTGGTTCCAATACCTGAGCTGATAAGGTGAAACATCTGTTGATGCGCATTTGAGCATGTCACTTAACCCTAATTTACTACAGGGACACTGTACTACTATGGCTAACCCTGTAAAACAACATGTTTCACTACACCTATCTGGTGTATGTGACAATAAAACATCTATTTTACTATTACATTAAGAGTAAAACAATAGTCCAGAAATAGTATATCAAAAAAGGTTTGGTATACCTCGACTCATTCAACCCTGCTGAACACACACACACACACACACACACACACACACACACACACACACACACACACACACACACACACACACACACTGGCCATTAAGGAATGTTGACACATTTGAATGTCTTCATATTCTTAAAAAAGTAGGCTATAAATCGCCATCAGATGTTCGTCTATGAATTCCATATGTTAACTTTTTTTAAACCTCAGTTTCACCATTGGCATTGAGAACAGAGAACAATAGATGACATTTGGTCCATATATGAGATAATGACAAAAGGCACAATAATGCATTTAATGCAAAGCAGCATGGAATGAATAGGCAGCATTATCGGCCATGAGAGTTTGCCTCCTTTCCCACCTGTTCCCAGCTAATATGAGTTGCATGAAGTTTATGTAAAGTATGTTGGGAATGAGAAGGGGAGAACTGTGGCCTCCTGCGTAACTCTACAGCCAGATGTCGGAGGTGCAGTCTCCCCCAGGGTATCGTAGCTCGTGGGCCAAGGCCGGGCCGTCGGGCTCTTTCCCAAAGTCGACCAGGAAGTTCTCGTTCACCTTGAGGCCACCATTGGCTGTGTCCACGTCAATCTGCATCATCACAGAACCCTCCCTAGGGCAAATTAGAAACAGAGTCAAGTATTCCATATGATCATGTTTCTAGCTATGGGTGTTCAAAAGTCAATCAAAATATCTTATTGAAGCAGCCCGTGATATTGAGTGAAAGCGTACAAATAACCGTTTTGATGCAACTGAAACCTGTTACTGACATTTTGTGTGTGCATTGACCACAAGTATGTGCGCTAAAAAAATCTAAGACTAAATAAAAACAGGTCCTCACTTGATCATTTCCGGGTAGAACTGCTTGTCCCATCCACTGTAGAGAGAGGTGGTGACGTACAGTCTCTTTCCATCCAGACTGAGCTGCAACATCTGGGGGCTCCCTGGGATCCTCTTCCCCTGGTGTGGATCATATGTACACACAAGTCGGTGTCTGCACCTTACAAACGCAACCTAAACACCTACGTTTGTCCTAATGCAGACATTCTGCCAGTGTGTGTGTGAAGCTTGAGTTTGGGTATAGATTGTTATTCTTACACACCTTGATTGTGCGTGGGGGTGGTTGGCTCTGATTCTCTGGGTCCTCCAGTACTTTGACAGGGCCATCGTTTAGGATGCTCCCTCCCAAAAAGAGCTGAATACACAGAGAGACATAAACACAGTCAGTGCACAACTTCAATCATTTCAGGAGACTGTTTTACCTAGCTACCTTAAGTGGAATTAACTGCATGTAAGTCGTTCTGGATAAGAGCGTCTGCTAGATCAGTGGTTCCCAAACTGTGGGGCACACCCCCTAGAGGGGCGCAAGGGATCGGCAGGGGGGGAGCGGGGTATAATGCACAAGGTGCAATTGCGAAATTGGGTAATGCATCAGTTTTCCATTTGTCATGTTAGTCATTGCATACCTTAGAGAGCTATTTATACCTTGTCAGAAATGTCCAGATCAACTAGCCCATGTCAGCTAGCAGTTTTTTATTTAGGTTTTTTTAGCCCCTAGATAGTTGTAATTTTTTGTCACTCAAATATCACATAAATACACATTAGACATGGCAAAATGTTTAAAATGGCAAAATTGTCTTTGCACCCCATGACAAAATGTGTAGAATTGCAGGAAATGCTCTTTAAACCTGCTAAATTCTCTCCACCAACAAGAGAGCTGTGAACAGTTTGTGTCATGAACCGTGCTTGTGCCCATAGAAATAGACGTGGCGCATGCACGCGTGGTGCAGGACGTTCCCGAATGCTGGAAGGGGGCCCCGAGTGAAAACGTTTGGGAAGCCCTGGGCTAGATGACCAAAATGTAAATGTTAGAGGCCACTTGCTTGACCCTAACACAGGTATGCATCACATTGGCAGACTGATGAAGATGATTCATTTAAGTAAGTGTAACAGGGTTGGTTATGTTTCCACTTGCCTCTAAAGAAATGTGTATTTAATGTTCAAGCATTCTTATTGGTTGGTTCAACTCTGATGACAATAAGGCGTGTTGTGATTGGCCCCGCTTGCAGCTAGGGGGAGATCGTGAACGTCAGGTCTTCCCAGTATGAAAATGTGATGCAAGGGATTTTGCCATCGACAGCCATCAATATCGTTAAGCTCTGCACAACTAACGTGCTGTTTCCCATTTAACAACATAAATAAATGATGCTCAACTGGGACCACTGGCTGATGTGATTTATTAAGAAAAAACACAACGCAAGGAGAGTACGATATACATCTGTTACATAAGTACCTACATGAAAAATGTTTTGTGGGTTTAAGATAATAAAATCAGCCATGTTGTAAACTTGTGATCTCACCTGGCCAGCCAGACGTGGGTTCCTCCTGTCTGTGATGTCATACTGTCGTATGTCTCCGTGCAGCCAGTTACTGAAGTATAGGAAGCGGTCATCCAGGGAGATCAGAATATCTGTGATCAAACCTGAAATGAACAGATCACACAGCATCCGTCAAATTCAGGTATACATTTTAATATGGAATGGGTAGCTACACCCAAATATGCACTGGAAGTGTTAAATGTATCCCTAATCTGCGGTATTCTCCCATCAACATTTTCCACACCCACTCACTTGGCATCACTGGCAAAGCCCATCCCTCCACTTTCTTACTGGGGACCTGAATAACCTTCTCAGCAGCCCAGTCTCCTTTCTGCACAGAGAAAAATAACGTTTCAATGTTGAGACAGTACCTTTTTATAAGACACAATGCCAAACACAACAGCGAGGAAGCAAGAGAGTTCATAAATGTTATTCTATTCTCTCTACTTTTTCCTCACCGGTGTCCTGTAGAAACGGAAGACAGTTCCTTGGAGTGCACAGCCGACGTAGCCCTCCGTGGCGGCAGGATCATGGAGGAAGCGGATCTCCAGAGGAATGGCGCCCTCCTCCCCCAGGTCCAGGGACTGCAGCCGCTTGTGAGTGGTCCAGTCCCACACGTGGATCTTCGATCCATAGTGACCTGCAGACACAACAGCAGCATTGAAACCTTGTTCTGTCTACTGAACAAGTGTAACACAAACACACATGCATGCACACACACGCATGCACACAAACACATGCACACACACATATCACCTCTATTTACACACCTTCTTTGACATGTTCCAGGTTGAAGCCGTCGGCGAGGGCTTTGGGCGCTCCCCATTCGGTGCTCATCATGACGTTGTGTCGGGGCTGGTACCAGAAGTCATAACCAAAGGGTGCCGCCTCACCAGGCAGCTCCCAGTTACCAACTACCTCAAACGTTGCACCATCCAGCAAGATAAAGCCACCTGAGAGAAACATATCCTGCATCAGTCATCTAATCCAAATCAATATTAACTTGTCTAAATGACACACTCCCTTGCCCCGCCCAGTATTCTTTATCATGGTGGATTGTAGAGCCTTCTTAGTCCCTTATTATAAACTGGGTGGTTCCAGCCCTGATTGGCTGAAAGCCGTGGTATATCAGACCATATACCACGGGTATGACAAAACGTTTATTTGTACTGTTCTAATTACGTTTGTAAGCAGTTTATAATAGCAATTTGGCACCTCGGGGGTTTGTGGTATATGGCCAATATACCACGGCTAAGGGCTGTATCCAGGCACTGTATCCAGGCACACATCCTTTTCTGTATGATACAAAGGAAAGTGTTTCTAGGTCGCCCACATTGTATGAGGCTTTTTCCCAGAACAAAGTCTGTCGCCCTACTGCAGCATGTTGTCTCCTCCTACCCTTGCCATTGCCAGATGGATCTCCCATGCTGCTGATCATAATCTGTCCGCTGCCCAGGCAATGTGTGGTGTGGGGGTTGGCAAGGCCTGTCTTCCAGAAGATATCTGTGGGCTCCACAATCTGTGAGGAAGCAATCATTTGGTTTAGATCAGATTACACTCTGCATGGGTAGGATACTTTCCTTTAAAAACAATGATGCATATTTGAGGAGATGGCTACGGGCTGTTGGTGAGAGATGGGTGAGAGGCTTGACCAAATCTGTATATTCAATTGTCTTTTTCTTGTTTTTGATTCATCATGTGCTGGAGATCCTTGTATGACATTGTGGTGTTGACTGTGTTAGCCGTGTCTGTTTTCGTTTGTTTTTTTGTGTGTGATAAAAATGATTGTATGGCAAAAAAAGAAAATCAATGACTCATGTCAAATAATGTATGAAATGTTATCGGACAGGGGGTAGAGAAATATTCAACATTCTCCAAGTTTTACAGTTATGCACAATAAGAAGAGTTGGGGGGCTTCCAATTTGGAGAAAAGTAATGTGATCAATGTTGTTATATGAACTGGGTGGTTTGAGCCCTGAATGCTGATTGGCTGACAGCCGTGGTATATGAGACGTTTACCACGGGTATTACAAAACATTTATTTTTACTGCTTTTTATTTTTACTAATTAAGTTGGTAACCCGTTTATAAATAGCAATAAGGCACCTCTGGGTTTGTGGTATATGGCCAATATACCACGGCTAAGGGCTGTGTCCAGGCACACCACATTGCGTCGTGCATAAGAACAACCCTTAGCCATGGTATATTGGCCATATACCACACCCCCTCGTGCCTTATTGCTTAAATATAAGATAGTGAAATATTAAAAAGAAGTTGCATAACCTTAGCTGTGCAACATGGTCACCAAGTACTGTAGTATCACTGTAACCCATCACCCGCTGTAGAAGGGTGACACTTTACCTTGTGCATCTGTGGTGCACGGGGGTCTGTTCCAGTGTCCACTACATAGACCCGGGAGGAGATGAGCGAGGGCAGGATAAGTCGGTTGCGCTTCTTGGATGAGTCACCAAAACAGCTGCTGCAGGCGTTCCAACCAGAGTGGTGTAGCTCGTCATTCATGTTGGGCATGGGCAGCCTGTGGATGACCTGTAGGCACAGACATTACCAGGTCACTCTTTAATCCACAACCTATGGTCAAAGGTCATCATGGATAATACCGTTGTCTCTTCAGTGTTTCAACTACCGACCACTCTGACTAATGAAGACAGGTGTGAAAATCAAAAACAAGGCAGTGGTTGATTGATATAAATCAGAAGTACCTGAGAATAAGTGGGAGACTTGGGGTCCACATCGACAGTGGCAAGGTAGTCTGGTTTCTGGATGTCGGTGTTGCGATAAATGCAGGGCAGATACACAATCTCCTCACGTGGACCTTCAAAAACAAGATCCCCGTTTCAGGAGGCACTACTGTCATTCACTCCTCCCTGACCACAAGGGCAAGAACCATGACATCCGCAAACCCCAAAGAGGGATTGATATTAAGGGTTGCACTATTTCCCAGTCAACTGACCAGTCGGGTAAGTTGAGCCTGCTCTGTGGTTTCCCCATTAGGGGAGGTGATTTTTTTATACTGAATACAACCAAAACACAAAGCGCAGTGAATCAAACCACAAATAATTCCAGTAGCCTAAAACGGGTATGTCTGGTTCCTCCCAATGTTGAAGTAAAAGACAGACAAATTATGGAATTTGTGCGTGTAAACAACATTTTCATGCAACTGACAAACTCTCAGGCAACCAAAAAATTATCCCGACTTGTCCGATGGGCAAGTGCCATTTAGATCTTAATGTCAATCCCCCCTAAAACACATGGGTTGAGCTAAGCTTGTGTTTTCCAGAAAATGACACTCACCTTTCATGGCATCCAGAGGGCTTTTGTAGCCAGGTCCACAGCCTGTGCATTTAGTTGCTGGAAAAACACAAACAAACAGCAAGTGCCCTTTTCATAGAGCGCTCAAAATAACTTTACTGCCACACACAGCAATCTCTGTGTTTACTATTACTGCTGGACATCTATGGCAGGTAATAACTGTGGTCCTCTGTAGCTCAGCTGGTAGAGCACGGCGCTTGTAACGCTAAGGTAGTGGGTTCGATCCCCGGGACCACCCATACACAAAAATGTATGCACGCATGACTGTAAGTCGCTTTGGATAAAAGCGTCTGCTAAATGGCATATTATTATTATATTATTATAACCACAGAAACTTTTCACACCTATAAGTCATACAGATGTTAGGCATATGTTTAAAATGACCTAGAAGTTTCACCACAGGTAAGTCGTGTAGAGAGCCATTTTTCATACTTTCTTTAGTTGTAAAACTGTTGCAGAATGAGTGTGTGAAAGGGGACATTCACTTGTCCACTTTGTCTTCCTTTTCCAAGGTTGCTGTTACTGGCAGCCATCAGAATCATAGGTAAATGCGCACAACCCAAAAAACTTTTACTGTACTTATCTGTGATGTTATATATCTGTGATGTTATGTATAGTTCATTCAGAAAGTTCTCAGACCCCTTGACTTTTTCCACAGTTTGTTACGTTACAGCCTTATTCTAAAATGGATCATAAATACCCCATAATGACAAAGTGAAAACAGATGAGAACTTTCTGCAAATTAATTCAAATCAAAAGGTATTTCTGTTTTATTTACATAAGTATTCAGACCCTTTGCTATGAGACTCGAAATTGAGCTCAGGTGCATCCTGTTTCCATTGATCATCCTTGAGATGTTTCTACAACTTGATTGAAGTCCACCTGTGGTAAATTCAATTGATTGGACATGATTTGGAAAGGCACACACCGGTCTATATAAAGGTCCCACAGTTGACAGTGCATGTCAGAGCAAAAACCAAGCCATGAGGTCGAAGGAATTGTCCGTAGAGCTCCGAGACAGGATTGTGTCGAGGCACAGATCTGGGGAAGGGTACCAAAACAATTCTGCAGCATTGAAGGTCCCCAAGAACACAGTGGCCTCCATCATTCTTAAAATGGAAGAAGTTTGGAACCACCAAGACTCTTCCTAGAGCTGGCCGCCCGGCCAAACTGAGCAATCGGGGGAGAAGGACCTTGGTCAAGGAGGTGACCAAGAACCCGATGGTCACTCTCACTGAGCTCCAGAGTTCCTCTGTGGAGATGGGAGAACCTTCCAGAAGGACAACCATCTCTGCAGCACTCCACCAATCAGGCCTTTATGGTAAAGTGACCAGACGGAAGCCACTCCTCAGTAAAAGGCACATGACAGCCCGCTTGGAGTTTGCCAAAAGGCACCTAAAGACTCTCAGACCATGAGAAACAAGATTCTCTGGTCTGATTAAACCAAGATTGAACTCTTTGGCCTGAATGCCAAGCGTCACGTCTGGAGGAAACCTGGCACCATCCCTACGGTGAATCATGGTGGTGGCAGCATCTTGCTGTGGGGATGTTCTTCAGCAGCAGGGACTGGTAGACTAGTCAGGATCGAGGAAACGATGAACATAGCAAAGTACAGAGAGATCCTTGATGAAAACCTGTTCCAGAGCGCTCAGGACCTCAGACTGGAACGATGGTTCACCTTCCAACAGGACAACGACCCTAAGCACACAGCCAAGACAACGCAGGAGTGGCTTCGGAACAAGTCTCTGAATGTCCTTGAGTGGCCCAACCAGAGCCCGGACTTGAACCCGATCGAACATCTTTGGAGACCTGAAAATAGCTGTGCAGCAACACTCCCCATCCAACCTGACAGAGCTTGACAGGATCTGCAGAGAAGAACGGGAGAAACTCCCCAAATACATGTGTGCCAAGCATGTAGTGTCATACCCAAGAAGACTCAAGGCTGTAATTGCTGCCAAAGGTGCTTCATCAAAGTACTGAGTAAAGGGTCTGAATACTTATGTAAATGTAATATTTCAGTATTTTATTCTAAAAAACTGTTTTTGCTTTGTTATTATGGGGTATTGTGTGTAGATTGAGGGGGAAAAAACATTTAATCAATTTTAGAATAAGGCTGTAACCTAACAAAATGTGGAAAAAGTCAAGGGGTCTGAATACTTTCCGAAGGCACTGTATATCTGTGGACCTTAGTGAGAAGGACTCTGCTGATCCAGAGTGCTGGTTGTCTTTGGCATTGTACCAAATCCTCCCATAATTTAGTGCTGCCTTTACTTGGAATAAATGATTGATTTGGTCAAGGTCGAAGCTGTGCCTTTTTCCTTACACATGGCAAACAATGGTTTTGGCCTAAACCATTGTTGCAGCTCAAACAATAGTGAAAACATGTGGAAACCACAATAGATGTCAGATATCTAGCAATCTTCCAGGAAACTAGTCTCCAGTCCAACATTTCACAACACGATTCTTTCTAAGATATACAAGCCCTTCCACGAGTTCAGCTTCAGTTCATTTAATGGGTTTGACTGTTGCAGGTCCAAAGAAATGTGGATGAGTATCTTGCATCATTGTTGGATCTACCAAATTCTCTGTTATGAAAATAGGCTAGTCTAACTGTCAAAATGACTTTTCCATTTAATTGTATACATTTAAATTGAATAATGCATAGCAAATTGTTTGTCACTGGTTCTGCTGAGTCATCATGATAAAGTGGTGCATTTAAGATGAACAAGGCAACAAGCACTAGAACAATATAACTTGTACTAGAGCAAAATGTACTTGGTACAGTAACCGAAAAAGGTTGGGAACCACTGATTTAGACCACCAAACCTATGCAATTGTGTGACCAGGTGTGAACACCGTTTTTACTCAGGGTTATTCATTAATTCAAAATCTCAGGGTTATTCATTAATTCAAAATGGTGTGTGAAAGGCGAAGTATCCTATGGTAAAAACATAGCAAGCAGCTCAATCAGGGAAACATTACATGATTAAATCTCATTGAGATGTCGCTGTTACTTCTATTTCATCTATTCCTTCTGCATTTTGAAGCAATGCACGAGTGCCAATATAGCCTACACTAGCACAAATATACAGGTGTATACGTAATTGTTGGCAAAAAAATAATCACCATTCGCACGTACGTACGTGCACAATTACGCACACTTATTTTCGTTTTGGACATTCATTTTCATTGGTTGACTTACTCAAATATGCATTTATATAATTTAATATAACACATTCAGCTCTAGTTTAAATACGTTAATGAAAAGTTCACACTATGGGAGAGTGGTTTACATGATGTTCTAGTCCACGCCCAATCATTAACTTTGTCATTACCCATTTCAACGTTTTTTGACAGATTTCCTAAAAGTTATGAAAATGAGTGAAAAAGCAAGAAGATTGCACAAACCCATCTTGCAGACTTTATTCGTCCAAGGTGTCCACAGGGATCCGAGCTTTCTATGGGTTATTTCAGCTGGTATGAGAGTGAAGGAATGCCTGGGAAGGTTTTGTAGGGTAAATGGCCAGAGGGACGAAAGGGGAGTTTTTTTGGCAAAATAACGTTGCACGTAGAAATAAGTATTGAGTGCGGTTGGTTTTGCATGACCCGGTGCCCAGGCGGAGGAGATTTAATTTTGCGACCAATGGATTGATCTAAAATATGTAAACCTCGCCCAACCGGGGCACAGGGCGATGCAAAACACACCTTTTCCATTAATATATGAACGAAGAGATACCCCAGTTCTATAGTCCTACCCTCTGTTATGGTTTAATAAGACCTTCTACCACCGGTTTCCTCAAGTGCGTGAAGTTAAATGTTGTTTCCTTCAAACATTATCCGACACGGTTCTGGCGCAAAGCAAGGTAACATGTTCTGCATTCAATACACTATAAAATAAAAACATTTAAAACGTAAGGAATATGCATTTTAGTTTAATTTATTTGACAGTTTATTTACTATGGTCCATACTGATTAGATATACGGTCTATTTAACTCGTTCTATTGATCCTACTTAAACTGTGTCAAAGGGTCATCTCTTGCGCAACTCAATATGGGGGAATGTGAGTTCAGATTAAAGCCACAATCTGGAGTTTTAACAATATTGTGTTTCAGTCCGCACGAAAAACAACATCTTTCAAATGAGACGCAGCTATGGATTTAAGGACGTAATCCATAAAATTGATTTAGCTTTTTTAATCATATTTTGAAGATATACATTAAAGACTCAAATGACAATAAAAACATAAACAATAGAGTATTACAACCATATATTTTGAATTAGGCCTATTGTACTAAGCCCATAAAACAGTAAATATCCCAGATTGTGCCTCTAACGCCTACACACTTGATTAGGAAATGTTTTTCTTCCAAGAGATTCAAAAACTTCAGGGCTGAAGTTGTCACCATTTCAATATCCCCCATGTGTCTGGAAGTTTTGAGAAGACCAAAGGCAAATCAGAAAAGGAAAGGATTAAATTAATGTAATATTTGTGTGTCTGCGACTGTGACAAATGAGGTACAGTTCAGATAATTGTTAAAGAACATATTGGACATCTGCAAAATGCATTAGATATTATGTAACTCCCTAAGGAACTCAACATTTCCGCCATTTCTCAAGCTTGCCAATCCTTCCTCAGTACTACAATCTATTGACTGAGACACAGATAAGAGAACGTGGTATAACGTGGTATTTGTCTTAATAAGTCCTTATTAAGAGAAATAGAATACTCTGTATAGCTGTAGGCCTAGTCATCACTAGCCTTCTAGCAATATGGCGGAGTCTCTCTCGCCCATAGATTAGGCTACTTTCAAGGTAAGCAAAGAACATATTTAAAGTCATTTGAGTGCAATAAGGGATAAGGAAGCAAAAGTTGGGGGAAAATGTGTAAACCAACACCAATCTGTCAAAGGCATTGAATTTTTTGAAAATACTAAACATGGCATAGTAAATATCATCAAACTGAATGAAAGAACAGTATAGCACCTTAAAATGTTTTGTGTTCAGTTGATGATCAGTTTAGACCTTAATTTCTACCACTACAACAACTTCCACCGCAAGAACATGCCTTATGGTTCATGGAGTTTGGATCCAGTCTGTTGTGCGTCTTATAGTGTTCATTAAAGCAAAACTTAGAACCTGTCAAGTCCAACAAGGGATCCCCACTCAGTTTCCCCACACTGATTACATAAAAAAGGTTAAAAGGTTGACCGATTGTACTGTAACAGTATGCACTGTAATCTTCTGTGGCCATTTGCAGGGAAGACCCACAGGCTGTGTGGCCTAAGGCAACACGGCAGATGTTCTTGTGTAGGACCGAAGAGCAGTATTCTACTCAGAGTTTGTGAAAGGGAAGGACTAAGAGAGGGAGACCTCCTCATGGGACCCTCCAGTCTCCTGGCTCTCTGGCAGCGGCTCCATCTCTTCCTCTCCCTTTTCCAAGATGTTATCCTTTGTTGTGTCCATTTCTATAGCTGCCTTGTGATTCTCATCTACCTTTTCTTCTCCACTTTCCTGCTCTTCATCTACCTTCCCTTCTTTAACCTCTTGCTCCTCATCTACCCTCTCTTCTCCAGCCTCTTGCTCCTCATCTACCTTCCCTTCTTTAACCTCTTGCTCCTCATCTACCCTCTCTTCTCCAGCATCTTGCTCGTCATCTACCCTCTCTTCTCCAGCCTTTTGATCCTCATCTACCCTCTCTTCTCCAGCCTCCATGTCCTCTGTGCCCCTGCTGTCTTCCTGCTCGAGCTCTGCTGGTGACTCCGGCTCCAGAACCTCAGGACCTAGCAGGGCCTCTCTGAGAGTACTCATCAGCTCTGACTGGGTCTCTGCCAGAGTCTTGGTCATTTCCTGGTCCCGCTGCCCAGGGACCAAGTCAGTAAGGTGGAAGGACTGTCGCAGCAGATCAGGCTGTTCCTCTAAGTAGGACAAGGCCTCCACTAGCCAGGCAACTAGCAGTTGCACTAGGTCTTTGTGTGTGGCCCCTGCTGCCCCGCCCTCTGCAGCCAGCCGGGCCCAGCGGGCCAGCAGGAAACTCTGCAGCACGGGCCGCAGGCACATCTCCAGGGGCTGGAGGCGACAGGTGCAGCCGGCGGGGACCACGGCCGGAAGGGTGCCAGTGGCACCAAGGGTGGTCAGGAAGTCCTTAGACAGGTGTCCGCGGTGACCGTCCAGGATCAGCATGCCTTTGGTACTCCTGCTCTGGTCCAGCATGTGTTGACGCCACACCAGAGACTCCCACAGCGCCAATTCCTCGTCCCTGGTAAATCCCTCCACCTTGGCCTCCAGCAGGACAGAGTTGGGCAGGCCTGTGCCCTGCATCTCGGGGAGCTGCCCCTTGATTAGGACCAGGGTGCGTAGCATGGTGCCATCGGCCAGCGCTGACAGATAGATGGTGACCAGAGGTTCCCTGGTTCCCACCAGCTGGAGAGCCCCTTCTTTGTCCACTTTGGCTGGATCCGCAAGCGCCTCAATGTCTACAAAGACAGACAGCTCGTCCATGGCAGCTATCCCTGTGTGGGGCAGATCGTGGGCCTGGATGTGCTTGCGGGTGAACTTGGTGAAGGAGTTAGCGTTGTCCTCCATGGAGCGTGGCAAGCGCCGGCTGACCGTGGCGGTCCGCCCAACAGCCTGCCAGCCAAGGCTATGCTGCAGCATGAAGCTCACAGCCCAGTCGTAAGAGATGCGGAAGGCGCTGCTGTGGCCGTCCTGGCTGTGGATCTCAGAAGCCCTCTGAAAAAGGTTCTTCTCATTGAGCGGCAGCTGCTGCTCTCGCTGGGCCATGACCCACTCCACCATGCGCTCCACCGCCTCTCCCTTGCCGGGTCCCCGGCCATCACGCTCCAGCTGCTTCTCCTTATCCTTCAGCCAGGCCCGGATGAGATTGGACTGGGTGGATAGCTGCTTGGCAGCTTGGCGTTCCCCGCAGCAGAGGGCGAACAGCACTATCCTCAGCAGACGCACAGAGAGGGTGTCCTCTCGTTCTTTTACCACCGGGCGTTCTGTCGGAGGGGTGACGGGAGGATCAGATGCGGCAGGCTGCTCTTTAGACTCCCCTTCATGAAAAACTTCATCAACGTCCTTGTCAAGACCTTCAACCTCCATTTCTTCATCGTCTGTGTCTGAGCCCATGTCCTCCACTGGGGCCATTGCCTCGTCCAGGTCACTCTCCGGCCCTAAGGGACCCCACTCGCTGCTGTCGTCAAAGCGGTCTGCTCCCGTGGTGTTTCTGCAGAAAGACAAAGCAGGAAAGAAAGATGAATGGTATTTGAGGCATGACAAATAAAACATCTAAATTAAATCACAATATATTTTGTGGGAGTAAATCGTGTGAAACCAGGGTGAAACGTGCGTCTCGTAAAGTACCTCATGTCCTCCATGATGAATCCAACATTAGGGGAGCCTGTAAAAAAAGAGGATAAGAGTTTAGATTTGAAGAGAAAGAGCATGCAGCTAAATGTGTTACAACATAAACATTTCTGTTTCAGGTTGAACTATGTTGACTTTGTTTTCCCTACCGTAATGTATTAGTAATATCATCCATCACCTTTACACTTTCACTGTCAAGCAGTCACGGACAATGTTTTTGACCCTTGTATACTCATGGAGATTAAGCTAGTCTTGGGATTGATTATATATGTGTTTTGGTATCATATTCTTGTGTGTGCATCTACAAAGCATCAAATAAATGATTGACCTAAGTGGTGGGGTGAGAAGCCATGATACTCCCAGAAGCAGCTGGGCTGCTTGCACAGGTTGGCTTTGCAAACGATGCATCCAAACACGCTCTCATGGCGCAGGTTCTTCAGATTGCAGTTCTTGCATCTCTTGGTCTTGGCGGTGAGTTTAACCAATCTGTGCCTTAGTTTATTTGGATTGCCTTGCAGTGCAACCTCTCGGACGCCCGCTGGTCCCTCCTTAGTCTCAGAGTGGATGCGTGCTTGTCTTTCTGCGCACTTGGCCAGCTGGTGCCCTAAGCGCTTGCGAAAGTTTGCCTGGGTAAAGAGCCCGCCCTGCACCCACGATGGAGGGTTCTCTTTGCGGCTCTCCCGCAGCACTATGAAGGCATTGACTATGCTCAGGTTGACCAGGAACCAGAAGAGACTGCGCCAGTGCTTGTCTAGTGGCAGCCCTCCTAGCGGGTTGCAGGCCAGCAGCTGTTTGCAGATGTCGACGCCTCGCATGTTCTCCTGCAGAAGTCGGAAGGCTAAGGGACGCTCGATGGGGCTGAGTTCTCCCACTTTAGTTTGAGACTTCCTCCACACTGTGTCTGGCTGCCCCGGCTCGGCATTGGTGGACAGGCAGCCCATTTCCTTGGTGTCTTTCCAGCGGGTGGCCAGAAGGGGGCCCAACTGCCTCTGCAGGAAGTCCCCAGGCTTCTCCAGCTGACCCTGCTCCCACAGCTCCCTGGGGAGGATGGGGCTTGGTGGAGGAAAGGAGCTGGAGGCGTAAATGCCCTGGTCCAAGAGCTTCTGCATGAGGGGGGCAGAGGCCAGTGAGCTACCCAGGAAGAGCTGGTGGTGTTTCTCCTGGAGTCCCTCCACTAAGGGGAGCACTACACTGAACCCCAGCTCCTTCTCCTCCTCCCTCCCCATGTGGATGAGCAGTCGGTGGCAGTAGCCCGACTTGGAGTCACACAGCAGCCACACCCCTGGTTGGGCCTTGGGGTTCCCTTTGGCTTGGCCGGCCTCCGTTTCCAGGCTGGGCAGCAGGGCCCGGTCGATGGCCAGGCACCGGTTGGGTTTGTAGGCTTCCCACATGGAGTCGCCAAGGATGTTCAGCATAGGTCTGAAGAGACGCAGCCTGTCGCTGCCACTGCCCTCTCCCTCCTCCTCCATGGAGGTGAGTAGACTACCCATCCGGATGTTGGTGGAGATCTGCTGGAAGCGCTTGATGGACATGGCCCTGAAGAAGGTGTGGCAGTTGTCGTAGTGCTGCCAGGACCAGTAGTTGGCAGGCTCTGGGAGGCTCTGAAGGCCCATGAGTATACTGAGACCTATGAAGCCCTTGATCTCGTGAGCGGTGACAGGGACCCAGTCCGGGTCGCTCTGCCCAAGAAACTGGCAGGTCTTGGCCTTAGCGTTGGTCTCGCTGGCGATGAGCTCCATGAGCGAGTACGGGAAGAGCAGGTTGAAGTAGTCGACAGCGTCGCTGTTTTTGTTTAAGGACTGGCGAGGACCGCAGCTCTCTGTGAAGTCGAGGATGGTTGCGATGGGGCAGTCGGTGCCTCTCAGCAGAGGTTCTCTCCAGTTCTCCATTAATGCCCATTCAGACCTCACCACTTCTACATCCCCTCCTGATTTGTCCTCCTCTTGGCAGAACTCAATGTCAGACTCCAGAGACTCTGTGAGGGAGGGAGGGGAATCACAGGAACAACAGTTAGTCTTCTGCTCCACAGAGCCAAGTTGACACAACTTTTCTTTTATAACACCATGGGCCATTTCTTATGTCAGCGCTAGTCCACTTTTACGACACCATGTGGATAGAAAGAGAACAGGGGAAAATATAACCCCTTCTCAACTGGCCAGTAGTCTGAAGACAACATAAATGGCAGATGAAAACAGATTGGTATGCAGACTGGCTCCTTGGTAAGACATTCCTCCTCTGCACTTGGGTCATTTTTGGACTCCACACATTTTCCTATTTACTTTGGCACAAAACATGCTTTGGAGTGTGTCTTGATGTACAAAAATCTGTTTGCCAGTTCCTGTAGTACAGGGTTCCCCAACTGGCGACCCGCAGGCCGAATTTGGCCTGTATTCCCACACATTATAAAGAGATATGTGATCGTATAAAAATGCAAGCAAGGTTTGAAATGATTATGTTTTAGTCAAATATTATATCCGTTTGGGCTTCTTGAGGTCAATTTGCATTCTACAATTATTTGTAATTATGTTTCGGACCCCTGACCATCCCCTCAAGAAAAAATAAAATAGAATCGTCACGTGGTTGAATCTAGTTGATGATCCCTGCTATGTGTGAACTAGCAACATGGGATGCGGCCATGTAGCGTTATTTTATCTGGTGTGCACCAAAACATTTGGCATCGGGCCAAGTTAAACAACGAAGCAAACGGAAAAAGATAAGGACACCAACCCACCACAACTAGATATATTTTTAAAGATAAGGACACCAACCCACCACAACTAGATGTATTTTTAAAGATAAGGACACCAACCCACCACAACTAGATATCTGTTTAAAGATAAGGACACCAACCCACCACAACTAGATATCTTTTTAACGATACCAACACCAACTCACCACAACTAGATATATTTTTAAAGATAAGGACACCAACCCACCACAACTAGATATATTTTTAAAGGACACCAACCCACCACAACTAGATATATTTTTTAAGATACCGACACCAACCCACCATAACTAGACATATTTTTAAAGATAAGGACACCAACCCACCACAACTAGATATATTTTTAAAGCTACCGACACCAACCCACCACAGCTAGATATTTTTTTAAAGATAAGGACACCAACCCACCACAACTAGATATATTTTTAAAGGACACCAACCCACCACAACTAGATATATTTTTAATGATACAGACACCAACCCACCACAACTAGATATATTTTTTAAGATAACGACACCAACCCACCACAACTACATATATTTTTAAAGACAAGGACACCAACCCACCACAACTAGATATATTTTTAAAGACAAGGACACCAACCCACCACAACTAGATATCTTTTTCAAATCATGGTGCTCTTTTGCTGGCACATTTTGCACAAATGTCACCATTAATAGATTTGTATTTTTTTTAGTGTAGCCATCCTGGTTACACGTTATAGTATGTTTAATGAATAAGATTAATGCTGTATAAATTATAAATGTTAATGTCTAAATGCTTATGCATTGTAGTTCTTATAAATACACTTTTGTAAATAGTATATACTTTATACAATTTTAATTAATATAGCAGTTTCAAAACGTTTTCTAGACTGCAAATATAAAGCATCTCCCCTCTTCCATGGTAAAACTGACATATTCATGCCAAGGCTATCTGTTTGGAGTTCTGTGGGGAGCTTGAAGACACCCACCGTTTGGTGTACAGGTGCTAGAGCCGTGACTTGGGTACTGGGCCAGGTGCTTGGCCATAAGGTCACCCGTCTGAGAGCTGAAGTCACAGACCTCACACAGCAGCTTCAAATAGCTGTGTGGGACAGAGGGAGAGAAGGTTGGCAAGTGTCCGTAGTAACTGGCAAGCAAAAAATATAAAAAACACAACACAGCGGGAAACAGTGTCCATTACCAAGGGGGTGGTCGCTTGTGCAGGGGTACGTGGTTGGTTTTCATACGTGGTGCATGATTTCTGCAACAAGAGAAATTAACCGCTATCAAACTTTCCAAGTCATCTATGATCAATGAATGAACTATTGTTTCTTTGGCTAATAAAACATGATCTATATCGATAATGAAGCTTGACTTACGTGATCATGTGGTCTGCGTAGGAGCGCGAGCAGCAGGTGCTGTAGGGGCACACGGCACAGTGGACGAAGGTGGGGTAGTGGTCGGGGAAGCTGGGTACGTCTGAGCTGCACTCCATGCACCGCTGCTTGACTAGCGACACACTGTAGAGGAGGTCACACAGAGGTCAGACACTTCAGCCACAATATATGCGTTTATATAATCACCCTGGCAGTGACCCCACTCTCCGAGGGTGTCTCAGAGAGAGTTGGGATATGCAAAAAAACGTATTTCCAATTCACACACGCGTATTAGTACACACTTGTACATGTGTGAAAAAGAACAAATATAAAACACCCACCAAATGATGATTATGTTTATACATGCTATCAGAGGGCAAGGTAGCCCTACTGTCATATAGCTCAATCAAAAACTAAGTCTGAGATTAAAGATAGAAGACAGAATGTCCTCCTGGGATTTGTGTAGCTCCATGGAGAAGAAATGCACAACAATATGACTATTATTCACCTCCGTTTCTGAAACTTGGTGAGCAGGTCCAACTGCTTGATGGATTTCCTCATGGTGGTTTTGGTTGTTTGTGGAGGTGGTTTGGACTGATGAGGTTTGTGTTGTATGTTGCTGTTAGTGTAGGTCTGGCCCGCCTGAGGAGTGGGGCCTGTCGTCTTATAGTCCACAGGTACATTCTTGGGCAACTGTCCCTTGTGGTGGACATATGCCCTGATGGTCACCTAAGTACACAGACAAGAATACAACACTGTGTTTAACCCCATTCTACCTATGAATATTATACCTACACTAATATAACCCCTTCTTGATCTAGGACATGCATTGCTTTTTGGCTAACCGTTGTTCTGTCCAACAAGTGAATTGCCTGAATCTCTACATTCTTAGAAAAAAGGGGTCCAAAAGGGTTCTTCGGCTGTCCCTATAGGAGAACCCTTCTTTTGGGTTCCATGTAGAACCCTCTGTAAGGGTTCTACATGGAACCCAAAAGGGTTCTACCCCAGAACCAAAAAGGGTTCTTCAAAGGGTTCTCCTATGGGAACAGCAGAATAACCCTTTTAGGTTCTAGATAGCACCTTTTCTACTAAGAGTGTGGCACAACTAAGAGAATGACTAATCAGTGAAATTAAGCTGTTCATCAACTCACTTTAGTCCCAGGTTGGAGCCCCTCCAGCTGCTTGGGCTTGCAGAAGGTCCTGTGGCTGTGGGTTTTGTGCTCCATCCTGTCCGTGGCGGAGAGGAACTGCAAACGGCACTTGTTGCAGTGACTCGCTCTACTGGCCTGAAAAATCAAGAGTTGGGTTCAGTGTTTCAGCGTTAAACATAAAATGCAGAAGAAACTGCTGATCTCTTTTTTCCTTTGTACAAGAGTACAAAACAATTTTTCTTGCAACGCCTACGTTGCAGTACAACTGCCTTTATAAAACATACGGGACCGTTTCCCAGACCCAGATTTAACCTAGTCCTGGACTAAAAACACACTTACAATGAAGATTCTCTATTGAGATTGGTGTTTAATCCAATAATAGGTTTAATATGAGCGCGGGAAACCAGGCCATAAATACTTTTTTGCACTTTAAGAAAATACCTTCCTTTAAGTAAATTATTTACAACAGTTTTAAATGGGAACAATACTAGTTTTTTTTGTGGTACTGTGTGGCTCAGTTGGTAGAGCATGGCGCTTGCAACGCCTGGGTTGTGGGTTCGATTCCCACGTGGGACCATTACGAGAAAATGTATGTACTCACTACTGTAAGTCGCTCTGGATAAGAGCGTCTGCTAAATGACGTAAATGTAAAATGTAATGCTCCTGGGTTGTTTCTCTACCTGGTGTCGTATGTAGTGCTGCTGGTAGGAGTTGGGGCTCTTGAACACCTTCAGGCAGTAAACACACAGCTGGTTGCATGTCTTTGCATGACTGGTACAGAAGTGGTTGTACACATCCGAAAAGAAAGAAGATCGGTACTGACACACCTTGAAAAGAAGGGATGGGATTTCAGGAAGGTGTGGTTCTGAGAGTAAATGGGAAGGTGGGCAGCATGTATTCTATCATGTTCAACTGGAGGTGAAAGGTCACCAACCTGGCAAATATAGGGCATCTCTCCTGGTTTGTGGGTGTTCTTCATGTGATGCAGGAACACAGGCTCACTCTCAAACGCCCACTCACAGATCTTGCAACAAGCTGCACGGTCAATAGAGAAAACATGATTTTCAAAAATGTCACAGGATGCATATTTAACAACAGATGAATATGTAAGTATTGTCATATGTGAGGGCGTACTGGAAGACTGAGTGGGCCCGTGGGCATTCTCCACATGGTGCTGGAGCTGGGCGCTGGTAGAGAACTGGCGGAAGCAGTGCTGGCAGGAGGTCAGTTGGTCCACCCATTTAGTCATCTCTGGGTGCTGCTTCATGTGGTCCATCAGCCTGCCGAGCACGCACACACACACACACACGCAAACACAGTTAACATCCTTCCATCAATTGAGATTTGCATTTGCATAGTTCTAACACTTGAATAAGTGGTCCAGATACCTTTGTGGCAATGTATCACATGCAAACATCTGATTGATACTTCTGCCCCCTAATGTTGTCATTTCAGGTCAGGCTGTATGTGTACATACTGTGTGTGTGTGTGTGTGTGTGTGTGTGTGTGTGTGTGTGTGTGTGTGTGTGTGTGTGTGTGTGTGTGTGTGTGTGTGTGTGTGTGTGGAGCAGCTGACCTCATTCTCACCTAATGTTGCTATTGGACCTCTTAGGGCAGATGACACATTTGAAGGAGTAGTTCAGCTTGGTGGGCTGGCTGTCGACCAGAGACTGTTGGCCCGCGAAGCGGCCATAGTAGAAATCATCCACTAGCATAACCACCTTAGGCGGAGGGTCTGGATTGGAGCTGGGGGCCCGTTCTGGCAGGGGGTTCTGAGTGCCACTGCTGCTGGAAGGCCCTGCAGTATTGACCAGGTCTGGACAGCAGAACTGTGAGGGAGGAATTCAATGCAGTTTAAATTGCCATCATGCTCATCATACCTGTGGTTCATGGTTTAATATCTGGGATGTTCTAAGGTGCATATGATAAAGCTTCTTACACACATATGTCCTTGAAGTGCTTCTTGCATTTTGAATTGGGCTCCACAACGGGGGCATATTTTCAGCGCCTGATCAACTGTAAAACAAACAGAACAGAGAAACATTTTATACTTAGAACCAGCGAGTGCATATGATAATGAGCAATAGTTCTGATATGGGTGTATTTACTGTACCTTTGGTGATGCCCTGTGTCAGGGGCGTGGCCACGGGTACATTGGCCTGGCTGTTGCTCTTGACGATCTGCAGTAGCTGCGATTGGAGAGCGACTGGGACTTGGTTCCATTTCACTATAGCACAAAGAAAAGCAGGGGAACATAAGTTGGTCATGATAAGTTCAACAGATTTAACAATAGATACAAAAGCAGTACTTTATTGAATTTAGACTATTGAGATCCACCCATAAAATAAGAACTTACAAATCTGAGGCTGTGAGGAAGGGTTGAGTAGGGTGGGCCGGTTGCCCATGGTGCTAGCTGTGGTTGTGAGGGGGGCATGACTGGCCCCGCGGATGGTGAGGGTGGCAGGGATTTGCATAGTGGCAAAGGTGCCGGGCGCTGCCTGCCGTAAAACACCACTAGGGCCAGCAGTGGGCCTAATCTGTGCAGGCTGGCTCACAACCTGAGGCATCCCCATAGACGGAGCAAAGAACTGCCCTCCAGGTCCTACCATAGGAGAGAGGGGGCTGTTAACAAAATGGTGTTACTATACACTATGTTGTCCAAAATGGCTGCTGTCAATAACTTGCTTCCTGGAGACTTTTCAAAAATGAGTGTTTGGGACCCCAGTATGTTGCGGGACCTGTCTGTTGTAGATCTGTGAAAACAGCATTGACTAAAGAAGTAAGAGATACAATTACCAGAGAGTAGAGTGATGGGTCGAATCATCTGCCCTTGTTGTAAATTCAGAACTATCCCCATAGGGTTCTGCCCAGGCCTCACATTTCGGACCGGGAAACCCTGTGAGATGTAATAATGAGTTGAAGTTAAATACATTCTTAAATGCATTCCCCCTTGCTGAACTGAACCGAAGCAGGCCGGAGAAGATCCGTGACCACTGATGCAGTCCGTACCTGGGTGAAGTAGATCTGCTGGGCATTGGCAGGGCCGGCACCAGGGTTAACAGCTGTGGGCAGTAGCATGGTGCTCAGACCTGTAGGGGTTTGGATCTGGATCAGCTGTTGTCCCTGGACCATGCCCGATGGCACCAGAGAGGGCATACCAGGGACCCCCGTGGGGACCATAAATTGAGGTAACACCGATGACGACACAGGAGCTGAGGGACACAGAGGAAGGGGGACAACCTAGTGGTTAGTGTCACGGGTGGGATCTGAACCCTGTGTCTACCAAGGGAGAAACCAATGTCTTGACCGTTAGACCAAGAGGACATTCCCCCTTTGGTGAGGGTGACACTGATTTTGAAGTCGCAGGCAGGGGCTACCTCATCACGAGACCATGAGCCGGACTCATGTCTTCTACAACTGCTTTGAAGTGTAGGCCTACTGCATATTATAATTAGTGTTGCATTCTCTTTAGTTTCTGACTCCGAAGTGTATAACGCATTTATAAATACTCCTGTACAATCATATAATCAAAATCCATTACTGAGCATTTCCTGTGTTTCTGAAAGTAACGACAGCTGTTTTAGCCTTTCGGCAGTGTGTGTTTGAGACGCCATCCTTCCCCCAAAACATAAACTCACGTGCTATAGTGGTGCGCTGCAAGACAGAGGAGGAGGACTGGCCTGTGTTGGAAACCGTTGCCGGGACACGCTGTGCAGCTGAGTGAGTGAGGGAGGGTATGCTGGGAACTGGAGTCTCTCGGGATGTCGTGGAGGAAAAGGAGGTTTCACAGACTGCAGGAAACACACAACGGCATAAACAGCAAGGTACAGTTGAACTACATGAGAATTAGCGTACATTCTCCTGTGTTTTTATTTTATCTGACCTGGTATTGATTCTGAGCTCTTTTTTTCCATTTCTATTCTGGATTTTTTACTTCTTTACCTTTGATATTGAATATTCCATTGTTGAGGAAGAGCTTGCAAGTAAGCATTTCACTGTACTATTTAGGCCTGTTGTATCCTGTGCACAGAACAAATAAACTTTGATTTTATTTCACAGCATAGTCTTATGCCAGGGGTGTCAAACTCATTCCATGCAGGGCCTTGTGTCTGCTTGTTTTTGATTTTTCCTTTCAGTGAAGACCTAGACAACCGGATGAGGGGAGTTCCTTACTAATTACTGACCTTAATTCATCAATCAAGTACAAGGGAGGAGAGAACCTGCAGACACTCGGCCCTCCGTGGAATGAGTTTGACACGTCTTATGCTAACAGCCTATATGACTGGGTCATTGACCATTCATACATGTTCAGACCATGACAAGGGCCGCAGTGGTCAGTCAGTCACCAAGATGACAGTCAAGAGGGTGTGCCAGTCTGTCTCCGTGGCAATAGTTGGCCAATGGGCATGCTCACCGTTGTCAATGTCGCCCTCTATGAATTCCAATTCCTCCTCCACGTCGTCATACATCTGTTGCCATGGCTCCAGCTCCTCCTCCTCACACTCCATGAATAAATCGCCGTCCATATTGCTGAACGGATCAAATAGGTCTAATGAACAGCTAAGACACACTGAATAATTAAAATGTCTAGTAAGTGTACACTCATAAGTGTAGGTCTATCACTTGAGCACTATGAACAGTGTCAGAACACCATACAGTACATTAAAAAAGGCCATTGTCGCTTGAGTAAATATCTATGTGTTATAACTGTCACGTGTTTGTGTAACTTGTATGAAACTATAAAGTTAATTTATTTCACACATTTATTATATTGTAATCTAAAGTATAAAAAATAGTAGCCTATTGATTGAATGATGACAATGTGACTCAGAGACTTGGGTTCAGCATTGTAGAAAATCTGTCCAGGCTTTAAATAATCTTATGAAATTGAATTTCTAAAGATATAAACAAAATATTATAGTAAAGTATTGAATGAAAACATTGCTTCTCTGATAATTTATTTAGGCAAAATAAATATATATATATATATATATATATATATATATAATTGAGTTCATCTATTATTCTTCTCTGGTTCATTGTGATAGAAATTCTCGCAAAATGTCCCTGGCAACCACTAGGAAATTTACGAAAGGGGCGGGGGAAAATAGTTCTCTGCATGCATGACAGATTTGAGGTGCATGTCTGCAATAAACAGCCATTCGTTCCTTGAGTCAAACAAGTTATACACATGTATTGAAGAAGACATGATCTCGTAATGGAATAGTCGCATTCCAAACAGATAAGAACCCCCCCCCCCCACACACACACACACACACACACACACACATTTTGGGGGAAAGACATGTTACTACTGAGACTCGCTACGCTATTGATGCCTTTCCACTGCGACGTTTAGTGTGCATATTAGATATATTTACGGCAAAAAAAAAGGATTATTTGTGACACACTTAAACTAAAAGTAGACCATAAACTATTACAGGTAAATACTTACCCTTTCCAATACGAAGACAGAACGCTAATAAACAAGAATACACAAAAATTATTCGCGGGCTACATGTTCCCCATTGGAGGCATATTAATCCGCATGAAGGAGACAGACGTTTACCTCTTTCAGCAAATTACATTGGTCGAAACAAAGTTTTGCGTCATTTCCGCTTTAAAATCTGCACTGTGATTGGCTTCCATCAATGTACAGAAGAGAGGCGGAGCTAAGCGTTTCAGGAAATAGATTTGTCCTAAAACTGCGTTGTTTTCAGAAATTACATAAAAAACTTCAATAATTAAATTCAATTACCTTCTAACACGGTCATTAATACTCAAATACATCAAATAGTATTAATTTCAACCAAATGTGTGTCAATACTAATATCCATACACTCAATAAAGGCAAATTAATTGGAGCTGCAAGCAGCCATTTTGTTCTATCATGATGCAATTGATTATCCCTTATTCATGACTCCAATTACATTGCATTACATTGAGCCATTGGACATCCTCTTTAGCCTTGTGAGAAAAATGCCCAGACGCTCCGAAGCTGCCAAAATGCTCTGTCTAAACGCAAATACACCTCGCAAGCGATACTGTTTTTGAAACATTTGGAACTCAACTTTCATATTAGCAAGAAATAATTGCTCATATACAAAATATACATTTACTGTAAGCAGTTTAGGAAAGAACGCTGCCTCAAACCGAGACTACACTTCCTCCCCTCCAATTTCCAATAGAGCATGACTGGGGAGGAAGTTTCGTACCTAGGCTGGGGGCTGTGTTTTTTAAAAAATTCTGCAGGGTGCAACAAGGATGCAACTTTGCTAAACTGCATACGGTACGTGTATATTTTGTATTTGAAAGATTATTTCACCCTGATGTGAAAGTTAAGTTACAAAGGTTTCCAAAACCGTAGGCCTATCGCAAGTGAGGATTATTAACGTTTCTAAACTTTAAAACAGAGTGATAGCATTGTAGTTCATTGATCCAGCTGTGGTCCATACGTTCAATTGAGAACTGAAGGTCTGGGTTCTCGAGAACTAACTATTGATATGCTGATTAATGTTACATTCTCACACTGCAATTTTATGTTCTCACATTACAATTTTACAGAGTGAACTGTGTGTGTGTGTGTGTGTGTGTGTGTGTGTGAAAGAGAAAGGATAATCATCCAGGATAATTTATTCGCTTTTGGATTCATGTACATGACATAGGCCTACATGTAGCCCACTTAACAAAACAATGTTACACAAAGACTGCTTATAGGCTATAGGCCTAGACTGTCTTGGACAGGGTTGAGTAACAAATTACTCAGATTACAAAAAAACAAATGTCCAGGGTACTTCAATGTGTAGCCTAGTCAAATAACTGTTAACAGGCAAGTTCAGACTCCAATTCTTCATCAAATATTTTGTTTACAGACCATCATGTCTTCTCTTTGACATTATTTACAACTGGGAAATGAAATATATGAGTAGCATAGACTGGAAATGAACACAAAAAAAAAACACATATAACAGAGACAAAAAGTGACCTTTACTTTAATATAGTGTCCATATCCTTCATCACAGGTTGAGGTTCTGAGGGTACATTAATAACTTTCTGTTTGATTGCCTGCTTAGTGTGTGGCCCATATTCAACATAATCTTATGCCTATATATTTCGAAATGTGTATTAAAAAAATACATATTTAATTCTCTTAGGTTATAGGTTTAGGCTATTGTAATGCTGACCAGTAATATTAATGTGGGGTAGCATCAGTGTAGCACAGTAGGCATGCCATCTCCCTCTGGTCCCTATACATTTGATAAAGGATATGTGTTATGCAATAGGTCTTACCTCTAATAGCCTAACCAAACAACTATCACAGCAGCCTATAAACATAAGGATATTAGCCTGTCATTGTGATGTCAACGTTTATCGTTGTAGGCAGCAGATTAGCCTAAATGGCATGACATGGATATAGCCTTTATGTCAGATCATGATCTAGGAATTGTATTCTAATAAAATGCACTGTTATACAATTCTATTCATTTGCATTGGTATGTAAACATTTGTTTGCAGCGTTTTCATTCGCTGGACGGGGCTCACTCAGTTCACACCTAGAGATGTAACATAACACTTTGTATTTCGACACCACTGCTGCTCTCGTATTGCCAATGATACAATAGAGAATACGAGTGTAATCGCTTCGTAATCTGAAGACAGACGCTAAATCCCTCTATTTAAATAGCTTTAAACCTATTAATAGCCTCGCTCTCAGATGAGAGCATCATAGCCGACAAACATCGTAATATTCCTGGATTAGAACGAAGTGACTCCCAAGGAGGACGGTATTCGGTCCGTCCACCTATGGTCTGGCAGGTCTTTGCCTAGGCTACGGATAAAATGTGGGATGAAGTTGATCCGTCTGCGCCGGTTAAGTATGGCGCTGTCATAGCGGTGACAGTGATCTGTAAGTCTTGGCCTTTGTTGTTCTTTGTACTATTTGAAGCGTGTTTGTTGCAATGAAATAACCAAGTCAAAAATATAGAATAGACTTTGAATGAAATGTGAATGCGGGGCAAGGAAATTACTCAGAATATCAAATCGATTTAACAGTTTTTAAAAAAGGCTCTAAAGATAATTTTCATTTTCTATTATAATTCAACTTGGTTTGTCTTTTTGTCTCTCTAGAGAGAGAGATAACTTTGCTGTTATTTTGAATATTAAACAGACAATAACAAAATTGGTGGTGTTAATTCTAATTTGTGAAGAACACTTTACTAAATTTGCCAGCATATATTTATGCTCTCTCTGCAGACATCTATTATTAAGATGTTATCTTTATGTTATTCAATGTTTTTGAACAGTTCTTTACCACAACAATATCCCAGCTCTTAATATCAAATGCACAGTTCACTCGTGCTCATACATTCCAGGAGCATCTTAAAATACTCAGAGTTTCTGTCAGAAAACACAGAAACATTTGATTTTAAGAGTCCTACATTGCCTCCACCAAAACATCATCAGCTCAGACACCAGAGCTTCACAGTCAGAGTTCTAGTCCATATTCCTGGTCACCATAATATTTTGCACTCAAATCTACTCACTACACTCTTAGAAAAAAAGGTTCCAAAAGGGTTCTTCGGCTGTCCCCATAGGATAACTATTTTGGTTCCATGTAGAACCCTTTTATGTTTCAGGTAGAACACTTTTGGGTTCCATGTAGAACCCTCTGTGGAAAGGGTTCTAAATGGAACCCAAAGGGTTCTACCCGGAAGAAGAACCGAAGAACCCTTTTAGGTTCTAGATAGCACCTTTTTTTCTAAGAGAGTACAGCTTTCAAGTGATAATGTGGGAGGGAATTAATTGTTTTCATGTTGTTTGTTGCACCGCCAGGCATTGTTCTGCTGAGAAAATGGATTGCTGGGGGTGTGTGTCGATCTTCAGTCCAATTACGTGGCAAGACGGTGTTGGTCACCGGTGCCAACACCGGCATTGGCAAGGAAACGTGCCGTGACATGGCACGTAGAGGTATGGCACAATCACAATATGTAGTTATGTACACAATGTCACAAAGTGTGTGTGTATGTGGTATGTGTGTATCAGATATGGCCACATTTTGACCTACTTTAAGGCTGGGTGTTATACTGCTGCTTCGACCATTCCATCCCAGGAAATGGTTGGAATACTGGGAGCAGGGTACCCTCCTCTTTGGACAGAATGTACTCTGTGGGGGATGGTTTGTGTTGTGTGTTTGTGCCTTCTCTAACTGACTTCGGGGAGCTGCAGGGGCGCGGGTGGTGATGGCGTGCCGGGACCTGACACGGGCTGCGAGGGCGGCGGACGAGATTCGTCAGGCCACGGGGAACAACAACATCGTAGTGCGTCACCTGGACCTGGCCTCTATGTACTCTGTCAGAGAGTTGGCCAAAGAGTTCATTGCCAGTGAGGATCGCCTAGATATACTCATCAACAATGCCGGTGAGCATCAGCAACCACTGGGACAGCCATGTCTGGACGGGAAGCTGGCTCTATGGCATCAGCAACCACTGGAACAGCCATGTCTGGGCACAGATTCACAAAATGTCTCAGAGGGAAAAGTGCTGATCTAGGATAGTTTTTTTTCTCCTTTTAGATCATAACGAATAAGATTACATGGACCGGGGAGACCTGATCCTAGATCAGCACTCCTACACTGAGATGCTTTGTTAATACGGGCCCTGAATGGGAAGCTGGCTCTATGGCATTATGACTGATAAGGATGGTTGATTCCAGTTATATAGCGCTTCATCATGATGATTGTCTCCATCAGGTGTGATGATGTGCCCTAAGTGGCTAACAGAGGACGGCTTCGAGACACAACTGGCTGTCAATCACCTCGGACACTTCCTGCTGACCAATCTCCTTCTGGGGAAGCTCAAGAGCTCCGCCCCTAGCCGTGTGGTCAATGTGTCTAGCATTGCACACAAAGGGGGTAAACCGGACTATTGGACTTTTTTCTGCCTTTCCATAATATAGGTGCCATGCAATGTAAAAAAAACTATGTTTATTTTCCTACATCTAGGTAAGATCCAGTTTGATGATCTTTTCTTTGCCAAGAGGCCATACAACTCTCTGGTCAGTTACAGACAGAGCAAGCTGGCCAACGTGCTATTCTCCAGAGAGCTGGCCAGAAGGTTGAAAGGTAAACGGAAATACCCTCGGTTGTCTTTGGCTTTGTGCACATTTATTACAACCATTACAACAACGATATTGTCACCAATAACAGTTTTAATTCACTGGCAGATAGGACTTTTCCCAGACACTGTGTAGAGGTGTAACACACTGGGATCTGATCCCCTGGTAGGTACGGGGGTGACGTCTTACAGCCTGCATCCCGGGGTGATCAGGACAGAGCTGACCCGCCACGTGGAGACCTGGTTCCCCATGCTGAGGGCCATCCTGTCAGCCCCCTCCGTGCTCCTCATGAAGACCTCCACCCAGGGCGCACAGACCTCCATCTACTGTGCTGTCACCCCAGGATTGGAGCACAAGTCTGGCTGCTACTTCAGGTAAGCTCTGTTGTGAAAGTAGTGGTGGATAGGACATGGACATTAAGTCAAAGTTACTGTATTCTATTGTTTTTGAATTGTTGTCAAGGTTGTTTAGCTCTGGTTTGTAAAGTGTTATTGTGTGTGTGTCTCAGTGACTGTGTCGTGATGGAGACCGCCCCAGAGGGGAGGGATGATGCGGTGGCCAAGAGGCTTTGGAAGGAAAGTGCCCGTCTGGTGGGTTACATAGAGAAAGACTGAACAACCCCCTCCATCTGAAAACCATAGAGAAAGACTGAACAACCCCCTCCACCTTCAAACCAGAGAGAAAGATTGAACACCCCCTCCACCTTCAAACTATAGAGAAAGACTGAACAACCCCCTCCACCTTCAAACTATAGAGAAATACTGAACAACCCCCCCACCTTCAAACCATAGAGAAAGATTGAACAACCCCCTCCACCTTCAAACCATAGAGAAAGACTGAACAACCCCCTCCATCTGAAAACCGGGAACTCATGAACTTAGGACAGCCCTAACCCTCTCTGACAAACAGCTTCAACAGATTGGACGACTCGTACCAAGGAATCCTCAAGCCTTCTCAGGCCTCTCAATATAAAAAAAAACTGTAAGGAGTCTTCAAAAAGACATGCATGGGTGATGTATAGTTAACAGGTTGGGGCGTCCATGCTTACCTTGGAGATTGCAGACTGAAAGACTAACAGACCTGTAGGAACTCAACTCAGGACATAAAGTCCTTTCATCTCACTATGCTGGAGATCAGATATCTGAGAAATCATTTGGAGCATCCATCGCTAGTCATTCTTGTAAAATTCTGGCCCCTGTTAACAGGGGCGTCTTGTACCCCAAAAATCTGAGGGGGCACAAAGTACGTGAGGATGTCTGGGGAGTTGGTGAATTTAACACCTGAAACAGCTTTTTCCTGCAATCTAGAGCCATGATTATTATGGCTAATTCTGTGTGAAAAATATGTATATTTTTCTGTATATCTAAGCATACTTTTTGAGCTGTCTGTATCCTCCTGACTGGTGGTTCATTTTTTAAAGAAACAAAATATTATTCTCTGCTAAAATATGGGTAAAAGATTGAAAGGAATGTGAGTCTTATTCAGTACATTTAGGAATTGTTTGCTTTTCTAAAGTCTACCAACCTTGCCAGCAGGCATGCTAGCTAAGATAGTTAGACAAGCTAGCTACTCTAACTTGTTTGATAGCCTGAAATGGCTTCTTTATAGCTAGTTTTGAGGTTGGGAGATTGGGAACCTATCTGGGCTAGCTAAAGCCAACTTCATAAAATTGTTAGGAGGCTTTTTATTTTTATTTATCTGATGGGGCACGTACCCCTGTGCCCCCTATGGGCATGATGCCTCTGCCTGATAATATGAATGTCAGTTGAGAGTGTTGTACTTGATAGCTTAGTACATTGGGATGAATATTACACTGGTGATCATGCATTTACTGCAGTTGAACACTTTAGAGTGTCGTGTTTATGAAATAAGCAGGTAAATAGTATATTTGTACTAAAATGACAATTTGATCATTAGAGATTGCAGGTAATTATTGCCAAGTATTCACCTGTTTATTTCCTGAGGGCACTGTAAAAGCATGTTTATCCTAAATGTTTTGGTGATACACTATAAAGAGTAGTTGTCTTTTGGAATTCACTCCTGAAATGGGAAACTACTGATGGTCATTCTGTTTTTCAAGGAAGGATCCTCTTCAAGGTAATTTTGCAACATAGCAACAAGGACTATCTCAAATGAAATTGTAGCTTTGTTTCTGTTGTTTACATTCATTTGAATAAAAAAACGTGTTTTGCATCAAACTGTATCAATTTGATTATCTTATTCCATCTGTGAAGATTTTCTAACATGCAGTGAGCAGGAGTAACCAGCAGAGGGAAATGTGTCCATTATCATTGAGCCACTAGAGAGCAGCGTAGTCCACTTACAACGCAGTAAGCACCCTGCAGCCTCTTTCCAGGATTGCTGGTACTAAGTCGTAACTGAATTGTTTTAAACATACTACTCAGGTGTCCTTTCATGTTCCCAATTAATCATATTTTTTACATTTAGTCTTATTCCTGTCGACTTGCAGCAAGTGCTTTGAAATAAAGAAGCTGAGGCAAACACAATATCACCATATGTATAGTAACCTTCATAGGGCCTAATAGACTACACTACAAGGGTTTAGAATAATGTTAGGAGTCAGTGGTTGTAGGCCTAATGGTTCAGTAGACATGCTGTGGTTGTAGGCCTAATGGTTCAGTAGACATGCTGTCCTTATAGGCCTAATGGTTCAGTAGACATGCTGTCCTTATAGGCCTAATGGTTCAGTAGACATGCTGTCCTTATAGGCCTAATGGTTCAGTAGACATGCTGTCCTTATAGGCCTAATTGTTCAGTAGACATGCTGTGGTTGTAGACCTAATGGTTCAGTAGACATGCTGTCCTTATAGGCCTAACGGTTCAGTAGACATGCTGTGGTTGTAGGCCTAATGGTTCAGTAGACATGCTGTCCTTATAGGCCTAATGGTTCAGTAGACATGCTGTGGTTGTAGGCCTAATGGTTCAGTAGACATGATGACTCTAATCTGGTGGTCCCTGCGCGCACGACCCACGTGGAGTTCCAGGTCTCCGGCAGCCTCTGGAACTGCCGTTCTGCGGCCAACAAGGCAGAGTTCATCTCAGCCTATGCTGCCCTCCAGTCCCTTGACTTCTTGGCGCTGACGGAAACATGGATTACTGCTACTCCTACTGCTCTTTCCTCGTCTGATCATGTGTTCTCGCATACCCCGAGAGCATCTGGTCAGCGCGGCGGTGGCACAGGAATCCTCATCTCTCCCAAGTGGACATTCTCTCTTTTCCCCCTGACCCATCTGTCTATCTCCTCATTTGAATTCCATGCTGTCACAGTCACTAGCCCATTCAAGCTTAACATCCTTATCATTTATCGCCCTCCAGGTTCCCTTGGAGAGTTCATCAATGAGCTTGATGCCTTGATAAGTTCCTTTCCTGAGGATGGCTCACCCCTCACAGTTCTGGGTGACTTTAACCTCCCTACGTCTGCCTTTGACTCATTTCTCTCTGCCTCCTTCTTTCCACTCCTTTCCTCTTTTGACCTCACCCTCTCACCGTCCCCACCTACTCACAAGGCAGGCAATACGCTTGACCTCATCTTTACTAGATGCTGTTCTTCTACTAATCTTACTGCAACTCCCCTCCAAGTCTCCGACCACTACTTTGTATCCTTTTCTCTCTCACTCTCCTCCAACACTACCCACTCTGCCCCTACTCAGATGGTAATGTGCCGTCGCAACCTTCGCTCTCTCTCTCCCACTACTCTCTCCTCTTCCATCCTATCATCTCTTCCCTCTGCTAAATCCTTCTCCCTCCGATCTCCTGATTCTGCCTCCTCAACCCTCCTCTCCTCCCTTTCTGCATCTTTTGACTCTCTATGTCCCCTATCCTCCCGGCCGGCTCGGTTCTCCCCTCCTGCTCCGTGGCTTGACGACTCATTGCGAGCTCACAGAACAGGGCTCCGGCAGCCGAGCGGAAATGGAGGAAAACTAGACTCCCTGCGGACCTGTCATCTTTTCACTCCCTCCTCTCTACATTTTCTTCCTCTGTTTCTGCTGCTAAAGACACTTTCTACCACTCTACATTTCAAGCCTCTGCCTCTAACCCTAAGAAGCTCTTTGCCACCTTCTCCTCTCTGCTGAAAGAAGGTTGACGACATCCGATCCTCATTTATTAAGTCAAATGACACCGCTGGTCCTGTTCACACTGCCCTACCCTATGCTTTGACTTCTTTCTCCCCTCTCTCTCCAGATGAAATCTTGCGACTTGTGACGGCCGGCCGCCCAACAACCTGCCTGCTTGACCCTATCCCTTCCTCTCTTCTCCAGACCATTTCCGTAGACCTACTCCCTTACCTCACCTCGCTCATCATCTCATCCTTCACCGCTGGCTATGTCCCTTCCGTCTTCAAGAGAGCGAGAGTTGCACCCCTCCTCAAAAAACCTACACTCGATCCCTCCGATGTCAACAACTACAGACCAGCATCCCTTCTTTATTTTCTCTCCAAAACTCTTGAACGTGCCGTCTCTAGCCAACTCTCCTGCTATCTCTCTCAGAATGACCTTCTTGATCAAAACCAGTCAGGTTTCAAGACTGGTCATTCAACTGAGACTGCTCTTCTCTGTATCACGGAGGCTTTCCGCACTGCTAAAGCTAACTCTCTCTCCTCTGCTCTTATCCTTCTAGACCTATCTGCTGCCTTTGATACTGTGAACCATCAGATCCTCCTCTCCACCCTCTCCGAGTTGGGCATCTCCGGCGCTGCTCACTCTTGGATTGCATCCTACCTGACAGGTCACTCCTACCAGGTGGTGTGGCGAGAATCTGTCTCCGCACCACGTGCTCTCACCACTGGTGTCCCCCAGGGCACAGTTCTAGGCCCTTTCCTATTCTCTCTATACACCAAATCACTTGGCTCTGTCATATCCTCACATGGTCTCTCCTATCATTGCTACGCAGACGACACACAATTAATTTTCTCCATTCCCCCTTCTGATAACCAGGTGGCGAATCGCATCTCTGCATGTCTGGCAGACATATCAGTGTGGATGTCGGATCACCACCTCAAGCTGAACCTCGGCAAGACGGAGCTGCTCTTCCTCCCGGGGAAGGACTGCCCGCTCCATGATCTCGCATCACGGTTGACAACTCCATTGTGTCCTCCTCCCAGAGTGCAAAGAACCTTTGCGTGACCCTAGACAACATCCTGTCGTTCTCCGCTAACATCAAAGCAGTGACCCGATCCTGCAGGTTCATGCTCTACAACATTCGCAGAGTACGACCCTACCTTACACAGAAAGCGGCACAGGTCCTAATCCAGGCACTTGTCATCTCCCGTCTGGGTTACTGCAACTCGCTGTTGGCTGGGCTCCCTGCCTGTGCCATTAAATCCCTACAACTTATCAAGAACGCTGCAGCCCGTCTGGTGTTCAACCTTCCCAGGTTCTCTCATGTCACCCCGCTCCTCTGCACACTCCACTGGCTTCCAGTTGAAGCTCGCATCTACTAGAAAACCATGGTGCTTGCCTACGGAGCTGTGAGGGGAACGGCACCTCCTTACCTTCAGGCTCTGATCAGACCCTACACCCAAACGAGGGCACTACGTTCATCCACCTCTGGCCTGCTAGCCCCCCAACCTCTACGGAAGCACAGTTCCCACTCAGCCCAGTCAAAGCTATTCGCTGCTCTGGCACCCCAATGGTGGAACAAGCTCCCCACGACGCCAGGACAGTCACTGACCACCTTCCGGAGACACTTGAAACCCTACCTCTTTAAGGAATACCTGGAATAGTATAACAGTAATCCTTCTACACACACATGCTGTGGTTGTAGGCCTAATGGTTCAGTAGACATGCTGTGATTGTAGGCCTAATGGTTCAGTAGACATGCTGTGGTTGTAGGCCTAATGGTTCAGTAGACATGCTGTGGTTGTAGGCCTAATGGTTCAGTAGACATGCTGTGGTTGTAGGCCTAATGGTTCAGTAGACATGCTGTGGTTGTAGGCCTAATGGTTCAGTAGACATGCTGTGGTTGTAGGCCTAATGGTTCAGTAGACATGCTGTGGTTGTAGGCCTTATGGTTCAGTGGACATGCTGTGGTTGTAGGCCTAATGGTTCAGTAGACATGCTGTGGTTGTAGGCCTAATGGTTCAGTAGACATGCTGTCCTTATAGTTCTAATGGTGAAGTCCCTTGAACTGAGAGTCAGTAAGCAGATGACAGCTCTTCTTCCACTAAAGAGCTGATCTTATTAAGCTATTGCAGAGACTTTTGACAGCAACATGTGACCTGTCACGGGTGGTAAGTAAAAAGCAACTTAGAGAGGTCACATGTTACAGGATGTCACAGGTCAGTGGTAGGACAAACATCTCTATGATTACCATATAGACTGATCTTTTTACTAAAATGGATAAACATATTTTCTGTATGTATATACAAGTTCCCCTAAATGTTAGCTCAGAAAACACTAGCTATCTCTTTGACAATCTCTGTCCTGTAGAGTCTGCGAGCTATGCTCAGTTGAATATCGGCTCATCTGGACTGCCACTGGAGACACTGTAAAAGCTACCTACTTTTATATCCATTGGACATTACATTCCCAATGCCACTACACTCAGACATATCGAACAACCTCATTCAGGACCCTGACAGAAAGACCCACATACAGTAATGGCCTGGATCAATGACTGAGTGCCAGGGTGGAGTCTCTCAACACATACACACACACACACACACACACACACACACACACACACACACACACACACACACACACACACACACACACGCACTATACACACACACACACACACACACACACACACACATACACGCACACACACACACACACACAAACACTAAGGCCTGAAAAGCCTGGAATGTGATAATGCATCCTGTTGGTGTGGGAAGATTGATCAGGCCAGGCAGTCTGGGCATTAATGGGGGTAATGGGTACGGCACCAGCCTTCCTCTTTACTGGTTCACTTACCGGTCATTTTTATAAATGCCTGTCTCCCCCTATCTTACCCCTGTCTCCCCCCTATCTTACCCCTGTCTCCCCCCAAAGGAGATATAGGCTTGTTTCCCTATTGTCCTTTAAAGAAAATATAGTTGAGCACGTTCCACCCTCATCTACAATCACCTTTCCCTCAGGCTGTCTGTCTGTCTGTCTGTCTGTCTGTCCGTCAGTCTGTCTGACTATCTTCAGGCATCCCCTCAACAGTTCCATCTCTCCAGGGAGAGAAGCCAACAACATCAGGAGGACCCCAGAGCCCGGCTATAAAAGGCTTGTTAGTCTAATTAGCAGCACTAGCACAGCTGTGTTGAAGATGACAAAGGTTGACAGCATAGGGTGCCTCCTTTGGTAAAACCTGTGCCTATATTTTTGGTTTAATGGTTTAAATGGTTCTAATGGTTTAAAAGCATGTTATTCCCTTCATAACATTATAGCTACATCCACATGGAAATTACACATTATGTAATCAATTTGGCAAAAATAAAGCAATGTTTATGTACTTCACTGTTAATGCCTTTTTACACCAGTATGGGATACAAACGGCGAGAACTGTTGTCAAACATACTCTGTGGTTATGTTCCATGATCTGTGTGAAACATTTCAGGATACTTTTCAACTCTATTGTTGAGTGAATGGATGATAACCACAGGCATCAGTGTGGTACACTTTGTCAAGAGAGAAGACGAGGGGGCAAGGGTGACTACTAAACACAGTGACTGAGTGTTTCTCCAGAAAGGGTATGGACAGAGGAATGTGTGATTATGACTGAACAGGATGCTAATGATGGCTAGTGACGCACTTTACCCGGCACGGTGAAAGGAGCACTGGGCAACTCAGACAGGGGCTAGTGAATAGGACACGTCATTATGGCCAACCCCAGCCCTTGTTATGCTGACCCTGGGGTCCCTGTTGTTCCCCTCACACACACACACACACACACACACACACACACACACACACACACACACACACACACACACACACACACACACATGCACACACGCACACACGCACGCACGCACACACATAAACAAACAAACACACACACACATTGATCCACACACATCAACAACCCCTTGGTAGGTTATAAGGCTCCTCCCAGGGAAGGGGTGCGTGTAGCACTTTGGGTAGGGCTAGTCTTCACTGGCCCTCAATGTTGGCCTGGCTGTGGGAGTCTTATTCAACCCCAGTCTTCACTGGCCCTCACTGTTGGCCTGGCTGTGGGAGTCTTATTCAACCCCAGTCTTCACTGGCCCTCACTGTTGGCATGGCTGTGGGAGTCTTATTCAACCCCAGTCTTCACTGGCCCTCAATGTTGGCATGGCAGTGGGAGTCTTATTCAACCCCAGTCTTCACTGGCCCTCACTGTTGGCCTGGCTGTGGGAGTCTTATTCAACCCCAGTCTTCATTGGCCCTCACTGTTGGCATGGCAGTGGGAGTCTTATTCAACCCCAGTCTTCACTGGCCCTCACTGTTGGCCTGGCTGTGGGAGTCTTATTCAACCCCAGTCTTCATTGGCCCTCACTGTTGGCATGGCTGTGGGAGTCTTATTCAACCCCAGTCTTCACTGGCCGTCACTGTTGGCCTGGCTGTGGGAGTCTTATTCAACCCCAGTCTTCACTGGCCCTCACTGTTGGCCTGGCTGTGGGAGTCTTATTCAACCCCAGTCTTCACTGACCCTCACTGTTGGCCTGGCTGTGGGAGTCTTATTCAACCCCAGTCTTCACTGGCACTCACTGTTGGCCTGGCTGTGGGAGTCTTATTCAACCCCAGTCTTCACTGGCCCTCACTGTTGGCCTGGCTGTGGGAGTCTTATTCAACCCCAGTCTTCACTGGCCCTCACTGTTGGCCTGGCTGTGGGAGTCTTATTCAACCCCAGTCTTCACTGACCCTCAGACGGTCCTGGGCTGTGTTAAATAGCCTGGCTATATGGACAACACTGACTCATGGCTGGAATGCTGGTATGTTCAACAATCGTGCTACATGGCGAAGGCTTTCATGTCTCTGATATAGCATGGCCTGGAAACACCATGGTCTACATTATAGCTCACCCCCCAGGACAGGGGCTGGCTGATTTGCAGTCTCTACCCACTGAAGTGGTCATCTTTATGGTTAAGTCATTTACAAGCTCCCCTCTCATCCACCCCCTCTAACCTCCAAGTCATGCAAGAACAGAGGGGTTCCGGACTTAAAGAAGGTTTGTAAAACTAGCCAGGGGACAGAGAGACGGTAAGAGGAACAGTGTGTCTATGTATGTTTGGCTGCTTTGACAACACAAGTGCCCTTTTCATGCAAATAAAACAGTTTGAATTTGAAGCAGAGGGAAGGAGAAAGGAAGGGAGAGGAGGAAAGAAAGGAAGAAAGAAAGAACGAAAGAAATCAAAACAGGAGAGAGGGAGAGAAAAAGGAGTGGGGACTCCTGGGTAGAGGGGGAAATCCTTTCATCTCTGTGGAGAGAATCAGGACAGCCATGGGAGAGAACAACAGGGTCTGTGTTTGAAATGGTGTCCAGGGAGGTGTGATTTAGGTGACTGATCGATGTCGCAGCACTGCTATTCAGTCCAGAGAGACTAGAGCAGGTCACCAGGTCAACCTCTTAAGGCGTCAGCATGCTTCAGTTCGGCTGGCGCCTAGCCGAAAGGAACGAGTGTGGTCGCATACTCCCTTAAAATACCTTTGCTTGAAAATCAAGAAATAAGCGGCAATAGTACTGTTTGCCCATTTTGAAACGCTGTAGCCAATATACACTTCCTCAAAATAGTCAGAATTAATCTAAGATAACTCAAGAAATCTGTCATTAATTTTAACGTTTTTGCAGAGGAGATCTTAGTCGCACAATTTTACATCTAACTAAGATGTTTGGTGCAGTATTGAAAACGAGTCGTCTCTCGTTGAATGACAACAAATATTTTATTGAAGAATCCCTACTGTTGACCAATCACCGACGAAGGGACATTTTTATGTGTGCCCGAACTGCCGAAAAACCCCAAAGTCCAAAAATAACAAAAACATCGCAAAATGTCATCATAATATATGCACAAACTCTTCCGAACTGTTTTGGCTGGGAAGCATGCGGATGCCTTTACTCTCTCACAGACCGTGGTGGAGTCTCTTATTTTTCCACTTTCCCCACTGTCTCCTTCTCCCTTTCTATTCCCCTGACCCACATAGACCTCTCTGGTTCCCCCACTGGCTCCTTCTCCCTTTCTATTCCCCCTGACCCACAGAGACCTCTGGTTCCCCCACTCCTCCTTCTCCCTTTCTATTCCCCTGACCCACGGAGACCTCTCTGGTTCCCCCACTGTCTCCTTCTCCCTTTCTATTCCCCTGACCCACAGAGACCTCTCTGGTTCCCCTACTGTCTCCTTCTCCCTTTCTATTCCCCCTGACCCACAGAAACCTCTCTGGTTCCCTCACTCTCTACTTCTCCCTTTCTATTCCCCTTGTCCCACAAAAATCTCTCTGGTTCCCCCACTGCCTCCTTCTCCCTTTCTATTCCCCCTGAGCCACAGAGACCTTTCTGGTTCCCCCACTGTCTCCTTCTCCCTTTCTATTCCCCTGACCCACAGAGACCTCTCTGGTTCCCCCACTGCCTCCTTCTCCCTTTCTATTCCCCCTGACCCACAGAAACCTCTCTGGTTCCCCCACTGTCTCCTTCTCCCTTTCCATTCCCCCTGACCCACAGAGACCTCTCTGGTTCCCCCACTGTCTCCTTCTCCCTTTCTATTCCCCCTGACCCACAGAAACCTCTCTGGTTCCCCCCACTTTCTCCTTCTCCCTTTCTATTCCCCTGACCCACAGAGACCTCTCTGGTTCCCCCACTGGCTCCTTCTCCCATGCTATTCCCCTGACCCACAGAAACCTCTCTGGTTCCCCCATTCATCCCCTTCTCTCCTTCTTTCTCTTCCCCATCTGTCTGTCTCACTCACTTCACACTTCTCTCTCACACTCTCCCTTTTCTGTTCCTCAGATCAGTTCATTTAGACATCAGCCTGCTTCTCTTTCTCTAACTACTGCCTAACCCCTCCACTCCCCTCCATTCCCTATGTCTATCCCTCCTCTTCCCTCATCTCTCTATCCCTCCTCTTCCCTCATCTCTCTTTCCCTCCTCTTCCCTCATCTCTCTTTCCCTCCTCTTCCCTCATCTCTCTATCCCTCCTCTTCCCTCATCTCTCTATCCCTCCTCTTCCCTCATCTCTCTTTCCCTCATCTCTCTATCCCTCTCCATGGCTCTTAAATCCTTCTTTGCCCAGTAGTTGGACTTGGCAGCGTGATGGGCATCCCTCTTGGCAGTGCCAGTGGGCCTGATAGAAAGAGAGAAGGAGAGAGAGGGTGACAGATAGAATGTGAAAGATAAAGAGAGTGACAGAGAGAGAGTGACAGATATAATGTGAAAGATAAAGAAAGTGACAGAGAGAGAGAGTGACGGATAGAATGTGAAAGATAAAGAGAGTGACAGAGAGAGTGACAGATAGAATGTGAAAGATAAAGAGAGTGACAGAGAGAGAGAGAGTGACGGATAGAATGTGAAAGATAAAGAGAGTGACAGAGAGAGGTTATGAGGGACAGCTGCAAGGACCCTCCATTCTGACCCTACTCTGACACTAGCTAGGACACTTACTGGGACACAGCTGTTCTCTCACACAGGCCTGCATGAAGGAACACACACTCAGGAATGCAGGAACACATATGTGTGTGCATGTAAACACACGCACACACTGTGACAAGCACACACACACACACACATACACACACACACATACACACACACATACACACATGCACAAGCACATACACAGGCACACACAGGCAGGGCTATAGGGAAAGTGAAAGTGTAGACCAGGTCACAGGGGCCACAGAGAAAAGAGAGTCTGACCTGCTGCTGGGATCTCTATATGTACTGCATTATCTCCCTTTCTGTTATTGGGTCAGATGCCAATCTCTGGCAGACTGGCACTCAGCACCCTGTTAATCTGGCTTGACACTGAGTATTGCTATATGGGTAGGAGGAGGAGGAGGAGGAGGAGGGATGGAGGGATGGATAGAGAGAAGGATAGAGAGATGCATAGAGAGAAGGATAGAACAGGAAATCATGTCTGGGGTGTAATTAACACCAGGCTCTGATCACAGCTTATTGTTATGTGGAGTAATCTCTCTCTCTCGCTCTCTCGCTCTCTCTCGCTCTCTCTTGCTCTCTCTATCTCTCTTTCTCTCTCTGTCTCTCACTCTCTCCCCCTCTCTCTCTCTCTCTCTCTCTGTCTCTCACTCTCCCCCCCTCTCTCTCTCTCTCTCCCCCCTTCTCTCTCTCTCTTTCGCTCCCTCTCTCAATTCAATTTCAATTTAAGGGCTTTATTGGCATGGGAAACACATGTTTACATTGTCAAAGCAAGTGAAATAGATAATTAAAAAAAGTGAAATAAACAATTAAAAAATTTACAGTAAACATTACACTCACAAAAGTTTCAAAAGAATAAAGACATTTCAAATGTCATATTATGTGCAAATAGTACAAAAGGGAAAATAAATAAACATAAATATATGTTGTATTTACAATGGTGTTTGTTCTTCACTGGTTACCCTTTTCTTGTGGCAACAGGTCACAAATCTTGCTGCTGTAATGGCACACTGTGGTATTTCACCCAATAGATATGGGAGTTTATCAAAATTGGGATTGTTTTCGAATTCTTTGTGGATCTCTGTAATCTGAGATAAATAAGTGTCTCTAATATGGTCATACATTTGGCAGGAGGTTAGGAAGTGCAGCTCAGTTTCCACCTCATTTTGTAGGCAGTGTGCACATAGCCTGTCTTCTCTTGAGAGCCAGTTCTGCCTACGGTGGCCTTTCTCAATAGCAAGGCTATGCTCACTGAGTCTGTACATAGTCAAAGCTTTCCTTAAGTTTGGGTCAGTCACAGTGGTCAGATAGTCAAATAGCATTCTAGTTTGCTTTGTTTTTTTGTTGATTCTTTCGTCTTTCCAACATGTCAAGTAATTATCTTTTTGTTTTCTCATGATTTGGTTGGGTCTAATTGTGTCTCTCACTCCCCCCCCCCTCTCTCTCTCTCTCTCTCTCTCTCTCTCTCTCTGTCTCACAAACACACACACACACACACACACACACACATGCAGAGAGGGATATATTCTGTCTATGAACCCTGATTAGATGGTGTTTGTCGTGACAGAGGTGGTGTGTGACCCTGTGGGGTAGCCTGAGAGCTGGTACTGCTTATGGAGGATATAAGCTGATCTCCCTGGAGGCACAGGCACACAGGTGTTCCTCTCCTTCTCTCTCTCCGCCATCTGTCGTTTTCCCCACACCATCCTTCCTATGTCAGCCTCCTGCACCGGATAGTGGGTGATGCCGTGTGTATTCTGGCTGATGTGTTTGTGGCCTAATTCTGTAACACACACACACACACACACACTTTTTAAATGTATTTTGAATTTAACCTTTATTTAACCAGGTAAGTCATTGAGAACAGATTCTCCCATTCTCTTTTGCGATAGCAACCTGTAATAACACACACACACACACACACACACACCCTTCTGCCTCACCATCACTGTCCTGTAACCTGTATAATCATCATCAACCATCACTGTCCTGTAACCTGTATAATCATCATCAACCATCACTGTCCTGTAACATGTATAATCATCATCAACCATCACTGTCCTGTAACCTGTATAATCATCATCAACCATCACTGTTCAGTAACCTGTATAATCATCATCAACCATCACTGTCCTGTAACCTGTATAATCATCATCAACCATCACTGTCCTGTAACCTGTATAATCATCATCAACCATCACTGTCCTGTAACCTGTATAATCATTATCAACCATCACTGTCCTGTAACCTGTATAATCATCATCAACCATCACTGTCCTGTAACCTGTATAATCATCATCAACCATCACTGTCATGTAACCTGTATAATCATCATCAACCATCACTGTCCTGTAACCTGTATAATCATCATCAACCATCACTGTCCAGTAACCTGTATAATCATCATCAACCATCACTGTCCTGTAACCTGCATAATCTTCATCATCTATCTCTTTAAAGTTTTTTATAACAGCCTCAACCAAGAAAACCATGAAAAGCACCTTAACCACGAAAAGACTGAAACAACATTTAGATCCTTAGGTTTTCATCAACTGCAAGCAAGCACTCTGTCAGTCTCCCCACACTAAGATACAGTATGTACACACTCACACACGCATGAACGCACGCTCGCACGCACGCACGCTCGCACGCACGCACGCTCGCACGCACGCACGCTCACACGCACACAGACACACCACATGGGAAGGAGAAGCAGTGTTTGTAGGAAGAGTGGAGCCGTATTGATTCTCACTAGTCTGTGTCTGAGAGCTATTCCTCCTCAGCACCCCAGTCCCCATGTTCCTGTAAAGACAGGTTAGAGCACGCTTGTAAATATTTACCGCCTGGGGAATGCCACTTCTCTATATTAGTGTTTCCCCCTATGATCAGCACTGATACATTTTCAATATGTCCCATTTAAGGCTTCACCAGGGAGCTAAATGATCGCTTTCCCAGGATGCAGCTGGGCTGGGCTTCAGTGTTCAGGATGCTAGGCTTCCTGGGAAGTTACTTTCAGGAACCTTGGTTTGTTGGTGGCTTTGTTTCTGGAAGGTTTGGTCACAACAACAATGGATTAATCAAGTTTTCGAGAAGTGTGTCAGGATTGACTCAACTCTTTCCAAGAATTGGCGGTGACTGATAGCAGTAAACTTAAGGCCATTGTGTATGTTAAGTTTGACAATCTCTCTAGTATGGTTCTGGTGGAAGAAACCATGAAATGACTCAGAAATGTTGCGTAACAATTAAATGTAGTCTGGATATGACGCTACTGCACAGATGAGCTTGACTTTAGACACACTTCCCCAAACTAGCCTCTCAGTGACTTCCTAATTATGAGAAGTACCTGCTGGGCATAATTATTTTGCAATACACAGAAGTCTTATCATTATGAAGAATAAACAGATCTATCTATCTATCAGGGGTCTTTGGAGGGAAGGATTTCAGCAGGAGCTTTTCTCTATGTGTCCTGGGACTAAAAAGGACATAGAATATGGAGTTAAAGGGGAGGAATGACTGCAGTAGGTTTTAGTTAGCCTATTCCTAACTCCAACTGGGTTCCTAATTGTGTTCAGGGAGGGAACTAAAAAGCTGTTGCATTAGAGAAGTTAATTGAAAGACAGTTTGACATTGTTCCATGACAGAGAGAGCAACAGAAAGGCAGAAGAAAGAGAGAGAAAAGAGAGAGAGAGAGAGAGAGAGAGAGAGAGAGAGAGAGAGAGAGAGAGAGAGAGAGAGAGAGAGAGAGAGAAAGAGAGAGAGAGAGAGAAAGAAAGAAAGAAAGAAAGAAAGAAAGAAAGAAAGGAAGAAAGAAAGAAAGAAAGAAAGAAAGAAAGAAAGAAAGAAAGAAAGAAAGAAAGAAAGAAAGAAAGAAAGAAAGAAAGAAAGAAAGAAAGAAAGAAAGAAAGAAAGAAAGAAAGAAAGAAAGAAAGAGAGTGAGAGAGCGAGAGGGAGAGAGAGAGCGATAGAGAGAGAGAGAGAGAGAGAGAGAGAGAGAGAGAGAGAGAGAGAGAGAGAGAGAGAGAGAGAGAGAGAGAAAGAAAGAGAGCGAGAGGCGTGAGAGAGAAAGAAAGAGAGAGAGAGAGAGCGAGAGGAAGAGAACAAGAGAGAGGGGGGGAATCTGAGACAGACAAAGAGACTGAGAGAGGCAGGGAGAGTCACGGCGACTGTATTGATTTAACAGACTGTGATTAAGTTACCTGACCTGAAATAGCTGGCAGACATTTCCAGAGGCAAACAATGTTCCGGGATTCTTCAGACAGCATTGAGGAGTACACCACATCAGTCACTGGCTTCATCAATAAGTGCATCGATGATGTCGTCCCCACAGTGACCGTACGTACATACCCCAACCAGAAGCCATGGATTACAGGCAACATCCGCACTGAGCTAAAGGGTAGAGCTGCCGCTTTCAAGGAACGGGACTCTAACCCGGAAGCTTATAAGAAATCCCGCTATGACCTCCGACGAACCATCAAACAGGCAAAGAGTCAATACAGGTCTAAGATTGAATCATACTACACTGGCTCTGACGCTCGTCGGATGTGGCAGGGCTTGAAAACTATTACAGACTACAAAGGGAAGCACAGCCGCGAGCTGCCCAGTGACACAAGCCTACCAGACGAGCTAAACCACTTCTATGCTCGCTTGAGGCAAGCAACACTGAAGCATGCATGAGAGCACCAGCTGTTCCGGACGACTATGTGATCACGCTCTCCGTAGCCGATGTGAGTAAGACTTTTAAGCAAGTCAACATTCACAAGGCCGCTGGGCCAGACGGATTACCAGGGCGTGTACTCCGAGCATGTGCTGACCAACTGGCAAGTGTCTTCACTGACATTTTCAACATGTCCCTGACCGAGTCTGTAATACCAACATGTTTCAAGCAGACCACCATAGTCCCCGTGCCCAAGAACTCTAAGATAACCTGCCTAAATGACTACCGACCCGTGGCACTGACGTCTGTAGCCATGAAGTGCTTTGAAAGACTGGTCATGGCTCACATCAACAGCATAATCCCAGAAACCCTAGACCCACTCCAATTTGCATACCGCCCCAACAGATCCACAGATGATGCAATCTCTATCGCACTCCACACTGCCCTTTCCCACCTGGACAAGAGGAACACCTACGTGAGAATGCTATTCATTGACTACAGCTCAGCATTCAACACCATAGTGCCCTCTAAGCTCATCACTAAGCTAAGGATCCTGGGACTAAACACCTCCCTCTGCAACTGGATCCTGGACTTCCTGACGGGCCGCCCCCAGGTGGTAAGGGTAGGTAACAACACATCTGCCACACTGATCCTCAACACGGGGGCCCCTCAGGGGTGCGTGCTCAGTCCCCCTCCTGTACTCTCTGTTCACCCATGACTGCATGGCCAGGCACGACTCCAACACCATCATTAAGTTTGCCGACGACACAACAGTGGTAGGCCTGATCACCGACAACGATGAGACAGCCTATAGGGAGGAGGTCAGAGATCTGGCCGTGTGGTGCCAGGACAACAACCTCTCCCTCAACGTGACCAAGACAAAGGAGATGATTGTGGACTACAGGAAAAAAAAGAGGACTGAGCACGCCCCCATTCTCATCGACGGGGCTGTAGTGGAACAGGTTGAGAGCTTCAAGTTCCTTGGTGTCCACATCACCAACGAACTATCATGGTCCAAGCACACCAAGACAGTCGTGAAGAGGGCACGACAAAGCCTATTCCCCCTCAGGAGACTAAAAGATTTGGCATGGGTCCTCAGATCCTCAAAAAATTCTACAGCTGCACCATCGAGAGCATCCTGACTGGTTGCATCACCGCCTGGTATGGCAACTGCTTGGCCTCTGACCGCAAGGCACTACAGAGGGTAGTGCGTACGGCCCAGTACATCACTGGGGCAAAGCTCCCTGCCATCCAAGACCTCTATACCAGGCGGTGTCAGAGGAAGGCCCTCAAAATTGTCAAAGACTCCAGCCACCCTAGTCATAGACTGTTCTCTCTGCTACCGCACGACGAAGCGGTACGGAGTGCCAAGTCTAGGTCCAAAAGACTTCTCAACAGCTTCTACCCACAAGCCATAAGACTCCTGAACAGCTAATCATGGCTACCCGGACTATTTGCACTGCCCCCCACCCCATCCTTTTTACGCTGCTGCTACTCTGTTAAGTATTTATGCATAGTCACTTTAACTCTACCCACATGTACATATTACCTCAACTACCTCAACTAGCCGGTGCCCCCGCACATTGACTCTGCACCGTTACCCCCCTGTATATATAGCCTCCCTACTGTCACTTTATTTTACTTCTGCTCTTTGTTTTTCTCAACACTTTTTTTTTGTTGTTGTTTTATTCTTACTTTTTTTGTTTAAAATAAACGCACTGTTGGTTAAAGGCTGTAAGTAAGCATTTCACTGTAATGTCTGCACTTGTTGTATTCGGCGCATGTGACCAATAAAATTTGATTTGATTTGATTTGATTTGATGTTCCCTAGATTAAAAAATGCTCGATCGGTGTGTCCGTCTGGTGCCCGGATAAAGGGCACAGGCGCATGTCCAACCACACGCACGCACGCGCACACACACACACACATACATACACACACACACACACACACACACACACACACACACACACACACACACACACACACACACACACACACACACACACACACACACTGAGCTACCCAGCCACTCAGGGATGGAACAGGTCGATGAAACATCTACTGTATGTGTCTATGGCCTGGGCTAGCAGGAAGCAGCTTTTTGCGCTTGGTGCATTGTGTATTGATCGTAATGTAGAAAGTTATGTAATTATTTTTGAGGGGCTGGTCAACAACAATGGATTCTTGTGTTATGCAACAATAGTCAAAGTATAGATGACCCTTTAGGGCAACCTTTATATTTGGATCAGTGTGTATTTTATTTATTTTGACAGGGAGTCACGTGAGACCAAGGTCTCTTTTTCAGAGGATATACACATAAATACACATTATACACATCAATACACACCAAGGATGGGCAACGTTGATGGGGGTGGGGGCCACAAAAAAAATCTGAACTCTATGGATGTGAGTCTTCTACTCACATCCATACCCACACATTCAGTCAGAGCCGGCCCTAGCCTTTTGGGGGCCCTGAGCAACATTTTGTTGGTGGGCCCACCCACCTTACGAACAAAATATTTTAGAAGCCCACCTCTTGACTGCAGAGAGAAACAATTTATGTTTTACAGTTAATTTCCTGCAATTCTACAAATTTGATGCAATTCTACTCCTTTTGCCCTGACTTATGCCATGTTAATATGATATCTGATTGAGAGTGACTTACAAAATCAATGGGGGACCCCGGTCCGTAATTCGACCATGATTAGCTGGCTAGACTAATTTACCAATCTAAAAACTGTTAGCTGACATGGCTAATTGAGTGAATGACTTAACAAGAGAAAAACTGTTGATTTCGAAATTGCACCTTGTGTATTCTACTGTTCTAGTTACTAATTTTATTTTTTATTGATCCTCGGGACTGGGATGCCAGTTGCCCATCCCTGATATACACTATACACATCAATATACACATCAATACACAAAAAGCAAAACACAATCATAGAAAACAAACACATTCTTCAGTAAAAAGGTCCTCAATCAGCCTTTTGAATTGCCCTAGAGGAACCATGACATCCAATTTCAGAGAACCTTGAAGATTATTCTACAAGTAAGGTGCAAAAAAACTAAAAGCAGGTTTACCTAACTCAGTGGAGATCGAAGGAAACTCCAGAGTTAGCCGTCCCTGAGACCAGATCCATGAATGTTGGAGTGTAGTGACCGATGAGTCACCTTTCCTGTTATCTGGTCACCAAAATACATATTCTCACTCACTCTTGTTATCATATGATGTGCAGTCGGTTTCATTGCCTATGAAAGGATAACAAACAGAGGGAAAGAGAGAGAGAGAAAGATAGAGAGGGGGGGGGGGGAGAAAATGGGCAAGAGAGAGAGAGTGAAGGTGTAAACTTGGCAGTAGAAAACCTAAACAGTATATTTGACCTCTCAGCTTCCCTATCAAATATGTTTACAGTTCAAGCAGACAACATCAGATAATTAAAAACAATGACAAATGGTTTGATGAAGAATCCAAAAACCTACGAAAGAAATTGAGAAACCTATTCAACCAAAAACATAGAAACCCAGAAAACCTGAGCCTTCACTATGGTGAATCACTAATACAATACAGAAATACACTATGGAAAAAAAAGGAACAGCACGTCAGAAATCAGCTCATTGTAATTGAAGAATCCATAGAATCTAACCACTTCTGTGAAAATTGGAACACACTAAACAAACATCAACACGAAGAGTTATCTATCCAAAACAGAGATGTATGGATAAACGACTTCTCCAATCTTTTTGGCTCTATAACAAAGAACAAACAGCAAAAACATACACACGATCAAATACAAATCTTAGAATCAACTATTAAAGACTACCAGAACCCACTGGATTCTCCAATTACATTGAATGAACTACAGGACAAAATACAAACCCTCTAACCCAAAAAGACCTGTGGTGTTGATTGTATCCTAAATGAAATTATAAAATATACAGACCACAAATTCCAATTGGCTATACTTAAACTCTTTAACATCATCCTCAGCTCTGGCATCTTCCCCAATATTTGGAACCAAGGACTGATCATCCCAATTCACAAAAGCGGAGACAAATTTGACCCCAATAACTACCGTATGATATGCATCAACAGCAACCTTGGGAAAATCCTCTGCATTATTATTACCGTTTTTTCAATTTCTTACACACTAAAATTAAAACTTTCCCACAATTAGCAAAACCTTACACTCAAGGAGCAAAACACCGGCCTAGATTTGCACAACTGTAAGCACATTGTTAGCTTCACACTTTTTCCAAAACATTACACACAGTGATTTGCAAAACACTAAACACACTTGTATGCATTTGACACAGAAATGTATCATGATGTCATTTCCTTGCAATTTCAAAGCAAAGGCTTTCAAATGAACACACCCATGAACCAATTGGTTAAACACAGCCACCAGGTGTGCACACACACTGGTGCTTAATTGTAGACACATCAATCAGGTTTAAACACTATAAAAAGGCAACAGGTAAGTGTCAGAGGAAGAGGAAGAGGGATAGGGAGAGGAAGACCTGGAGGAGGGGTAGGACATGCACAAAGAAGAGGACAACCAAATCTGTGTAACGAAATTCATGCTACAATTGTGGACCATGTAATAAACCACAGACTAACACTGAGGGAGGCTGGACTGAGAGTACAGCCTAACCTAAGCAGGTACACGGTGGCATCAATAGTTCGGACATTTCGTCAAGAGCACAGGTGAGAAACGTATCTTCTGTCAACAGAAAATCCATAGCTTACTGCATGTACTATATCAACAGTTTTGGTATCTATTCCTGTATCATTTTACAGTAAGCTTATTGTATTTTGTTTGGCCAACATAGGATTGAACGTCGAGAACACCAAGGAGGGAGGGGCCCCATATTCACACAGGAGCAAGAGAGAGAGATCATAAACCTCGTTTTGGCCAATAATACAATCAGAAATTCAAGCCCAAATTGTCAATGATCACCAAATGTTCAATAATGTCCAACAGGTCTGTCTCTCTGTCAACAATAGCCTGTATCCTTAAAAAAACATCAAGTTCTGATGAAACAACTGTATAAAGTGCCATTTGAAAGAAATTCAGACAGGGTGAAAGGCCTGCGGCGTGAATATGTGGTGGTATGTTTTGTTCACTGACTGTAGTATTGTGTACTGCACACATAACCTTTTTACTGTACATGTAATTTTACTGTATAGCAGACCTACAGTAAATTGATCTACACAATGTGATCTTTTGCTGTATTTCAGAGAGTTTTGCAAATGGATGCGGAGGAAGTCCCGCATGAGTTTATATACATTGATGAGGCTGGATTTAACCTGACAACAGTGAGAAGAAGGGGAAGAAACATCATTGGCCACAGGGCTATTGTCAATGTACCAGGGCAACGTGGGAGTAACATTACCCTTTGTGCTGCCATTACACAGAATGGGGTCCTCCACCGCCATGCCAACTTGGGTCCTTACAACACTGACCTCATTCTTACATTTTTAGACAGATTACACAATATTATCACAGCAGCAAACCAAAGGGACCAGATGCAATACATTGTCGTCTGGGACAATGTAGCTTTCCATCGTTCTGCTCTGGTCCAAAACTGGTTTCATCAACACCCACAATTTACAGTTCAATACCTTCCACCATACTCCCCCTTCCTAAACCCCATCGAGGAGTTCTTCTCAGCATGGCGGGGGAAGGTTTATGATCTCCGGCCCTATGTCCAGATGGCCCTCATTCAAGCTATGGTGAAAGCATGTGATCAAATTGAAGCAGCATCCATACAAGGGTGGATTCGTCACTCCAAAAGATTTTTCCCACATTGCCTTGCAAATGAAAATATAGCCTGTGATGTTGACGAGGCCCTGTGGCCAGATCCAGCTAGGTGGAGAGATGTTTAGGTTATTTTTATTTTTTATTCGGTACTGAACTGGATATGTAATTTATGTTACAGTATTACTGTAAGCTTACAGTACAATGGTACATTCAGTAATACTGTATGAAAACTGGAAAAAAATGTGTTATGAATGTTTTGTTGAAATGTTCAGTATTGACTGACTTGAGTACATGAAAATAAATAAATAATTTCATTAGTCTGCACAATTGGTGTCATGTGGTGTTGGTCATGTGGTGTTCGATTCCCACGGGGGGCCAGTATAAAAAAGAAGAAGAAGAATAATGTATGCACTAACTGTAAGTCGCTCTGGATAAGAGCTTCTGCTAAATGACGTAAAATGTAAAAATGTAAATGTGAATTTATTTTTACACTTTCTCTGTGTAAATGCTAAAAGTGTTTTAGGTTGAGCACAGGAGTGTTTAACTGATTCAAACAGAATCAGACCATATGATGTTTGGGTTTATGTTATGACAACAAAATAAGGTTTTTATAAGACATTGTATAGTTTTGACAAAAGTGTTCAATTTTGCAAATGATCTGAGGTGTTGTGCTACTGTGGTGTAGTGTTGTGCTAATTGTGTGAAGGGGTTTGAAAAACCGGGCCCTGTTTTCAAAATTGTGCTTAAGCAATTGAAAAAAACTGTAACAGCAGACTCGTACATTTCCTCAATGAAAACAATGTACTGAGCAAATGTCAAATTGTTTTTTTTACCAAATTACCGTATGACAGACCATGTATTCACCCTGCACACCTTAATTGACAAACAAACAAACCAAAAAAAGGCAAAGTCTTCTAATGCTTTTCTGATTTCAAAAAAGCTTTTGACTCAATTTGGCATGAGGGTCTGTTATACAAATGGATGGAAAGTGGTGTTGGGGGAAGAACATACGACATTATAAAATCGATGTACACAAACAACATATGTGCAGTTAAAATTGGCAAAAAAAACACTCACATTTCTTTCCACAGGGCCGTGGGGTGAGACAGGGATGCAGCTTGAGCCCCACCCTCTTCAACATATATATCAACGAATTGGCGAGGGCACTAGAACAGTCTGCAGCACCTGGCCTCACAATACTAGAATCTGAAGTCAAATGTCTACTGTTTGCTGATGATCTGGTGCTTCTGTCACCAACCAAGGAATGCCTACAGCAGCACCTAGATCTTCTGCACAGATTCTGTCAGACCTGGGCCCTGACAGTAAATCTCAGTAAGATAAAAATAATGGTGTTCCAAAAAGAGTCCAATTGCCACAAAAACAAATTCCATCTAGACACCGTTGCCCTAGAGCGCACAAAAAACTATACATACCTCTGCCTAAACATCAGTGCCACAGGTAACTACCACAAAGCTGTGAACTATCTGAGAGACAAGGCAAGAAGGGCCTTTTACGCCATCAAAAGGAAAATAGAATTTGACTTACCAATTAGGATATGGCTAAAAATACTTGAATACGTTATGGAACCCCTTGCCCTTTATGATTGTGAGGTCTGGGGTCCGCTCACCAACCAAGAATTCACAAAATGGGAATTCTGAAAAAATATCCTCCGTGTACAACGTAACACACCAAATAATGCATACAGAGCAGAATTAGGCCAATACCTGCTAATGATCAAATCCAGAAAAGAGCCTTTAAATTCTACAACCACCTAAAAGGAAGCGATTCCCAAACCTTCCATAACAAAGCCATCACCTACAGAGACATTAACCTGGAGAAGAGTCCCCTAAGCAAGCTGGTCCTGGGGCTCTGTTCACAAACACAAACAGACCCCACAGAGCCCCAGGACAGCAACACAATTAGACCCAACCAAATCATGAGAAAACAAAAATATAATTACTTGACACATTGGAAAGAATTAACAAAAAAACAGCACAAACTGGAATGCTATTTGGCCCTAAACAGAGAGTACACAGTGGCAGAATACCTGACCAAAAATGAAGGAAAGCTTTGACTATGTACAGACTCAGTGAGCATAGCCTTGCTATTGAGAAAGGCCACCGTAGGCAGACCTGGCTCTCAAGAGAAAACAGGCCATGTGCACACTGCCCACAAAATGAGGTGGAAACTGAGCTGCACTTCCTAACCTCCTGCCAAATGTATGACCATATTAGAGACACATATTTCCCTCAGATTACACAGACCCACAAAGGATTCGAAAAACGTATCCAATTTTGATAAACTCCCATATCTATTGGGTGAATTACCACAGTGTGCAATCACAGCAGCAAGACTGATAACCTGTTGCCACAAGAAAAGGGCAACCAGTAAAGAACAAACACCATTGTAAATACAACCCATATTTATGTTGATTTATTTTCCCTTTTGCACATCTTTACAACACTGTATATCCTGTATATAGTCATAATATGACATTTAAAATGTCTCTAATCCTTTGGAACTTTTATGAGTGTAATGTCTACTGTTCATTTTGTATTGTTTATTTCACTTTTGTTGATCTATTTCACTTGCTTTGACAATGTAAACATATGTTTCCCATGCCAATAAAGCCCTTTGAATTGAATTGAGAGAGCGAGAGAGGGAGAGAGAGAGAGAGAGAGAACGAGAGAGAGAGAGAGAGAGAGAGAGAGAGAGAGAGAGAGAGAGAGAGAGAGAGAGAGAGAGAGAGAGAGAGAGAGAGAGAGAGAGAGAGAGAGAGAGAGAGAGAGAGAGAGAGAGAGAGAGAGAGAGAGAGAGAGAGAGAGAGAGAGAGAGAGAGAGAGAGACTTATCACCTCTCCTGTTCCAGGCCCTATGAATAATAAAATATGTTTTAATAATAGATGACTGTCCGGAGCAGAGCACAACCCCTGTCTATCTATCCCCCGCAGTGTTTGGAATCAGCTCATTATCCCAGAATACCCCTAGCAGGCCAAAGCACATGATTGATAAAATGTATTCAAATTTGAGCATGACATCAATATCAAATTTTCATCATAATAAAACAGTACATGTGATTGATACAATAATAAAATGTATTTGAAAGCCAGTATGGAGGTGTTGCTCAAGGTGCCACTGTCCTTACAGTGTCCATTACAATAAACCATTTAATGGTACTGTCAGAGTCACGCATCACTGTGCCAAATGACAAGGTATCTTACAGTAGAGTTGTGTACCATTTACCCAGGTAACAGGAAATATGCTCTATGTGGGTTTACTTCTATCCAACCTGGTCCGACGTAGCTTATATGTGAATTACAGTAGACAGTGACAGGAAATATGCTGTAAACTGTTAGGAACTCAAATCAAGTGAATGTCAATATGATTAAACAGAAAAGTTGTTCTCCCGGTTGTCCTACTCTGAGAGAAGAGAGGTGTGTGTGAGTCATAAATATGCTGGACGGATTCAGATTCTGTCACAGATAAAACCCCACGTTGTCTCCAAAAGATGCACTCTCTGTTTGTCTTCTTCTTACTGTGCATTTAATCAAAATCAAATCAAATTGTATTTATCACGTGCCGAATACAACTGATGTAGACTTTACAATGAAATGCTTGCTTACAAACCTTTCCCAACGATGCAGAGTTTTAAAAAAATAACAATACAAATTTAAATAGTAACTAACACAAGAGGAATAAAATAAAATACACATCACAACATCCTACAGAATTGATCCATTCAAAAAAATGATTGTCCTTGTATTAGCAACTGAATAACACTGAGTTGCTTAGTTTAGCATATTTATGCTCACATTGTTTTGTTTGCCCCCTTCATGACTAAGCTAACGATGATTTCAATTAGTCTTCAACACACTTCAACAACAAGACTTCACACCTCGTTGTGTATGTAGCTAAAGCAAGGCCTTGTCAGTGCCACTGCTACAGCTCAACACGCCAGCTCAATTGTGTTTTGTCTGAATGCAGGAGAATGAATGATTGACATTTACATTTTAGTCATTTAGCAGACGCTCTTATCCAGAGCGACTTACAGTTAGTGAATGCATACATGTTTTTTGTATTTTTTTCATACTGGCCCCCCGTGGGAAACGAACCCACATCCCTGCCAAACCCTCCCCTACCTTGGACGACGCTGGACCAATTGTGCACCGCCCATGGGTCTCCCGGTCTCATGATGTACATTATGTGTGTGAGGAGGCAGCGGGGTAATCTGGAGATACTGTCCATTGTCCATGCCTTAATCCAGGAGGGCTAAAATACAATCTCTCTCTGTGTGTGTGTGTTTGTGTGTGTGTGTGTGTGTGTGTGTCCAGGAGGGGACTTTGTGTTTAATGTAATCCAGGAAGGGGTACGTAAGAACAGATTGACTACTACTCCATATTCAACTCTCCTCCTGTCCAGTAGCTTTAGGCCGGGAAGAAAATATACTGTTACACTGAACGTTTAATTCAGGGTAGAAACACACACACACAAACGCGCAAGCACACACGCATGCACACGCACACGCACACACACACACACACACACACACACACACACACACACACACACACACACACACACACACACACACAAACACACACACACACACACACACACACTGACAGACCACACAGCTCTTCCCATAACACGTTCTTCACATTCCAGAACCAAACCAGCCTCTAAATCATCAAGGTTTCTCTGGCATGGCTGTTTATTTGGGGTGTCTAAAATGACATGTCAGGGAAAACTAGCAGTACAGGGTCATTTCAGTCTGTGTTTTGTGAAGGAGTGCAGGGAACTAAACAAGCTGAAGAGCCCACTTGGGTTGCTGGAAAATCTACCATGTGAACACAACTATATGAGAGAGGATACATCAGTGGAGGCTGCTGAGAGGAGGACGGCTCATAATAATGGCTGGAATGGAATGGCTGGAATGGAGTGTAATGGAACAGAAAGGAATCATTAGGACACATTGTTCATTAGCAGGTGTCATATGAAAAACTCCACCATTCTTCATGTGACTCCTTGATCTACAATGACACAATACAAGAAAAAAGCCCATGAAACTAGTAAACATTATGGAAAATTAAGGTTAGTACTCAGACATGCTGTAACCAGAAACAGCTGTTACAATTCTCCCCCTAACCTCTGACCGTCTAATGGCCTAACTGGAAGATGGCTGTTTGTTTTTTCTTCAGAAGTGGATCAACACAGGAGGAAGTGGAGCACTATTGGCCAACGGAGGAGGGCGGAGAAGGGTTTGTTGTTGCGGACTGACTCCCTTGTTTTTGCAGAGTCAGCCCACTCAAAATGTGACTGTGAGTTTCTGATGCCCTGGGCGACTGTCTGGGGGGGACAGGATGACCCAGATAGTGAACTGTATGCACAGTGTAACGTAACAATAAGTTTGGTCCTTTAAGGAGAGGACAAGTAATGTCATGATACTGTATGTCAAACATCTCACTCACAACGTTGAGTCTGATGGTAAATCAGATTTCTTCACAGACATGCTATGAAGTGGCCAATCTGACTTCCTCTTCCCCTCTCTCACTTCCTCTGGAAACCATCAGAATGCAGACCATTCAGAACCACCTGACTGTGTCATACCTATCCTCTATTTTTGGTGTCCACGTTGCTTTTATCACAAGAAAGTGGCTTTGACTCATATCTTCCTGAGGTTATTCTCAGGAATCTAATAGCAGATGTTGCTCAGTGAAATTGTTTCGTTTAACACCCCTGAGCAGATTTCGGTCTGATTCAGCAAATCATTTTCAGGAAACAGTAGTAGCTCAGAGCTATCAAATAATGTGTTTTAACCTTAGAAAAATACTGTACAGGTGGTTGAATACAGAATAGCCCTATAGGCTGATGTTGGATTTACGGGTCCATCAATCTTGCCAGCGTTGGCTAATTCTGTGGAGAATGGACTTGCAGTGGTAGTAAAATATGCGTTTTTTATTGCCACCGCAATACAGAGCTATGAACTTGGTATGGCTGAAGATAGAGGTACATTCTGTAAGGTTTGTGATGACGTCTTTTGTACATTGTGGTTCTGAGAAGCTTCCTCACATGACTCACACCAGCACTTAACCTGAACTGAGCAATACACAACCATTAGACCACCATAACTATTTGTAACCGTTGTATTTATAGCCATTACACATTCATAGCCACTTGATGCTTTAGTATTGTTTAAAGCCAGAGATATGGATAAAGCGGCTTAAATTGATCATCCTGTTGTTATAGGAAATGTCCTGCATAGCAGGAAATGCAAACGTGTAGTGAATTCAAGGTTTAAAAGGCTTCTAAAGTTTGTAATTTCCACTTAAAAATGTCAGACTTGATTTACCAACGAAAAATGTATCAACACAAATATGTCCATTAATTATAATCCACACAATAATTCCAATTTCATGTGCTGCAGGATTATTTTCCTGCTGTGAGAAACTGATCAGATTCAGATCCTAGCTTTAAGGTCAATCATTTTGTATAACATAGTAAAGAAAATTACTTGCATTTTAATCCATGAATCATAATAATCCTAATCTAAATAAATCGCCAGCTCAAACGCAAATGGCATTCCTCAACCAAATAGACCCCAAAGCTGGTTTTAAACAACACTTGCATGTGAGAGCCTGACCCATGACCCATTTCAGACCTTTCCTCTGGCCTTCCATTGGGTAATGAAATTATCAGTTGCATGGCGCCTGTGGATCAACCTTCTCTCAACATCTGCCTCGCATTAAGATTAGAGAGAATTAGAAGACTTCAATCAGATTTCACATCTCAGAATCGCTGGGCATCTATCTACGCATCACTGGCTGGAGGGTTTATTTCATTCTCATTTTGGAAGGGCAGGGGTGGGGCTTGATGATCCTGATACTTAACTTACCCTTCTGATGACCAGTAAGATCAAATCTATTGACGGAGCGGTGAATGGAGGGCCAGGGATTTTACCAGTCTAATCCCATTGGCAGTATCCTGATCTGGACTACCAAATCCCAGGCCAAGGAACCAAACCTTTCCCCCCACCCCCATGTTGAGTCCCCAGTCACACCAGCCCCCATGTTGAGTCACCAGTCACATCAATCCTATGTTGAGTCCCCAGTCACACCAGTCCTATGTTGAGTCCCCAGTCACACCAGTCCTATGTTGAGTCCCCAGTCACACCAGTCCTATGTTGAGTCCCCAGTCACACCAGCACCCATGTTGAGTCCCCAGTCACACCAATCCTATGTTGAGTCCCCAGTCACACAAGTCCTATGTTAAGTCCCCAGTCACACCAGTCCTATGTTGAGTCCCCAGTCACACCAGCCCCCATGTTGAGTCCCCAGTCACACCAGTCCTATGTTGAGTCCCCAGTCACACCAGTCCTATGTTGAGTCCCCAGTCACACCAGCCCCCATGTTGAGTCCCCAGTCACACCAGTCCTATGTTGAGTCCCCAGTCACACCAGCCCCCATGTTGAGTCCCCAGTCACACCAGTCCCATGTTGAGTCCCCAGTCATACCAGTCCTATGTTGAGTCCCCAGTCACACCAGACCCCATGTTGAGTCCCCAGTCACACCAGCCCTATGTTGAGTCCCCAGTCACACCAGCCCCCATGTTGAGTCCCCAGTCACACCAGCCCCCATCCCATTCCCCTGGCCTCCCGTCTGTCATGTCCCAGCCCCACTGCCCTACATTGCTGGTTTATAAACCCAGGCCATCTGCGCCCCTGTCTAGCGCCCACAAAAATGACTCCTGCTATGCATGGGCCCTAATCTATCCCTTTTCCACCTAATCCAGTCCACAGGATCCAGTGGTGGAGCAGTTCAATGTCCTCCCACTAAGACACATACCAAGTTGTTTAACTTAGTCAGCCTGGCCTCATAGACTAGATCGTGGACTTCAGGAAACACCAGAGGGAGTAACCCACTATCCACATCGACGGGACAGCAGTGGAGAAGGTAGAAAGTTTTAAGTTCCTCGGCGTACATATCACTGACAAACTGAAATGGTCCACCCACACAGACAGGCGCAACAGCGTCTCTTCAACCTCAGGAGGCTGAAGAAATTTGGCCTGTCACCTAAAACCCTCACAAACTTATACAGATGCACAATTGAGAGCATCATGTTGGGCTGTATCACGCCTGGTATGGCAACTGCACCACCCACAACCGCAGGGCTCTCCAGAGGATGGTGCTGTCTTCACAACGCATCACTGGGGGCAAACTACCTGCCCTCCAGGATACCTACAGCACCCGATGTCACAGGAAGGCCAAAAAGAAAATCAAGGACAACTACCACCCGAGCCACTGCCTGTTCACCCCACTATCATCCAGAAGGCGAGATAAGTACAGGTGCATCAAAGCTGGGACCGAGAGACTGAAAAACAGCTTCTATCTCAAGGCCATCAGACGGTTAAACAGCCATCACTAGCACAGAGAGGCTGCTGCCTACATACAGACTTGAAAATCACTGGCCACTTTAATAAAGGGAACACTAGTCACTTTAATAATGCAACTTTAATAATGTTTACATATCTTGCATTACCCATCTCATATGTATATATTGTATTCTATACTATCTATTGCATCTTAGCATATGCCACTCTGATAATGACATTGCTCACCCATATATTTATATATTCTTATTCCATTCCTTAGGATTAGGTATTTGTTGTGGAACTGTTAGATATTACTTGATAGATATTGCTGCACTGTCGGAACTAGAAGCACAAGCATTTCACTACACTCGCAATAACATCTGCTAACCATGTGTACGTTGTCACACCCTGACTCTGGGACTCTATATGTTGAGCCAGGGTGTGTTCATTCTATGTGTTAGATGTCTATGTTGGTAGTTCTAGTTGTGGTTATTTCTATGTTGGCTAGAGTGACTCCCAATCAGAGGCAACGAGTGTCAGCTGTCGTTGGTTGTCTCTGATTGGGAGCCATATTTTCAAACTGTCTGTTTTTCCTTTGTGTTTGTGTGTTCTTGTTCTGTGTTGGTCATTGTTACCGTGGACTTCACGAGTCGTTTCTTGTTTTGTTGGTTGTCTATTATCACTAAAGATAATAAAGTTTAAACATGTTCGTTCATCACGCTGCGCCTTGGTCTATTCCCTACGACGATCGTGACAGAAGAACCCACCAAGTAAGGACCAAGCAGCGTGTCCCGGGGCAGAACTTGGACTGGACATGGGAGGAAGCGCCGGGAAAGGCCCTGGCGAAAGAGGAGCAGCGGCGTCAGCAGTGTCAACGTCGGACAGGCGAGAGGCAACCCCAGAAATTTTTTAGGGGGGGGCACACGGCATGGACGACGGGGCTGACGGAGGCAGAAAAGGGGCGGATTCAGAAGGCCACCAGGTTACGGGGGCCACTGGTCAAAGCAGGGAAGGAAGGTGTAGAGGCACGGCGAGAGGTACTGGGGTGTGTTACCAGTCCGGTCCGGCCCGTTCCAGATCCCGAGGTAGAGCCAGTGGTGTGTGTCCCCAGTACGGTCCGGCCTGTTCCGGCCCCTCGCACCAAGTGTACGGTGCGCGTCGCCAGCCCGGTCCGGCCTGTCCCTGCTCCTCGCACCAAGCCTACGGTATGCGTCGCCAGCCCGGTCCGGCCTGTCCCTGCTCCACGCACCAAGCCTACGGGGTGCGTCGCCAGCCCAGCCCGGCCTGTCCCTGCTCCACGCACCAAGCCTACGGGGTGCGTCGCCAGCCCAGCCCGGCCTGTCCCTGCTCCACGCACCAAGCCTACGGGGTGCGTCGCCAGCCCAGTCCGGCCTGTCCCTGCTCCACGTACCAAGCCTACGGTGTGCGTCGCCAGCCCAGTCCGGCCTGTCCCTGCTCCACGCACCAAGCCTAAGGTGTGCGTCGCCAGCCCAGTCCGGCCTGTCCCTGCCCCACGCACCAAGCCTACGGTGTGCGTCGCCAGCCCAGCCCGGCCTGTCCCTGCTCCACGCACCAAGCCTACGGTGTGCGTCGCCAGCCCAGCCCGGCCTGTCCCTGCTCCACGCACCAAGCCTACGGTGTGTGTCGCCAGCCCGGTCCGGCCTGTCCCTGCTCCACGCACCAAGCCTACGGTGTGCGTCGCCAGCCCAGTCCGGCCTGTCCCTGCCCCACGCACCAAGCCTACGGTGTGCGTCGCCAGCCCAGCCCGGCCTGTCCCTGCTCCACGCACCAAGCCTACGGTGTGCGTCGCCAGCCCAGCCCGGCCTGTCCCTGCTCCACGCACCAAGCCTACGGTGTGCGTCGCCAGCCCGGTCCGGCCTGTCCCTGCTCCACGCACCAAGCCTACGGTGTGCGTCGTCAGCCTGGTAAGGCCCGTTGCTGCTCCACGCACCAAGCCTACGGTGCGCGTCGCCAGCCCGGCCCGGCCTGTTCCTGCTACTCGCACTAAGCCAGGGGTGCGAGTCGTCAGCCTGGTAAGGCCCGTTCCTCCTCCACGCACCAAGCCAGGGGTGCGCGTCGTCAGCCTGGTAAGGCCCGTTCCTCCTCCACGCACCAAGCCAGGGGTGCGCGTCGTCAGTCCAGCACAACCCGTGCCTGGGTCACCGGTGCCTGGTAAGGTACCGGTCAACTGCTCCACTACGGAGCTGAAGCTAACCGCTCCTGCTACGTCCAGTTCAGCTCCAGCCAGCGGGGCCAGACTGGACCAGGGGCGCTATGGGGGGTTTATTGGAGGGTGGTGGGCAAGGCCGGAGCCAGAACCGCCGCAGAGGAGGTATGCCCACCCAGCCCTCCCCTGTTTTGTTCAAGTTGAGGCGCGGTCGCAGTCCGCGCCTTTAGGGGGGGGTACTGTCACACCCTGGCTCTGGGACTCTATATGTTGAGCCAGGGTGTGTTCATTCTATGTGTTGGATGTCTATGTTGGTAGTTCTAGTTGTGGTTATTTCTATGTTGGCTAGAGTGACTCCCAATCAGAGGCAACGAGTGTCAGCTGTCGTTGGTTGTCTCTGATTGGGAGCCATATTTAAACTGTCTGTTTTTCCTTTGTGTTTGTGGGTTCTTGTTCCGTGTTGCTCATTGTTACCGTGGACTTCACGAGTCGTTTCTTGTTTTGTTGGTTGTCTATTATCACTAAAGATAATCAAGTTTAAACATGTTCGTTCATCACGCTGCGCCTTGGTCTATTCCCTACGACGATCGTGACATACGTGACCAATACATTTGATTTGATTAGATTTTGTTTGATTATGTTTGGTATGGTGACAGATGACTAGTTAAGGCAAAAACGTGAAGGTGCGAGTTCAAATCTCATCATGGACAACTTTTCAACTACATAACTTTTTAGCTACTTTGCAACTACTTAGCATGTTAGCTAACACTTCCCCTAACCCCAACCCTAACCTTAACCTTTTTAGTTAACCCTTCCCCTAACCTTAACCATTTAACCTTACTCCTAAACTTAACCCTAACCTTAACCCTAACCCTAACCACTAGCTTAGCTAACATTAGCCAGCTAGCTAACGTTAGCCACCTAGCCATCTAGCTCAAATTCGTAACATATTGTACATTTTGTACATTTTTAACATATTGTAGGTTTTGCGAATTCATAACATATAATACGAATTGTAATTCATAACATATCATACGAAATGGGGGATGGACATCCACAAATTAATACATACCATACGAAACGTAACATCATACTAAATGGGGTGTCTCGGATTTACATACAGAATAATATGATAATAAATAATGCTCTGAGACCAGGTTGACCTAGTGTATGGTCCAATTTATAACACTTGTTGGAGCAATCAGTAAATGAGCAAAGTTCCATGCTTCCACAAGTCTATTCAACTCAGTACTTTCTGAGTAGAATATCACAAAACAGCTTTAGAATCAGCGTCTGACTGAGCACCATATGGCACTACTCTGCAAAATGTTTACAAATTGAATGCGTTGTAACCTAGTCCAACAGTTGAAGCATGGAAGTGCAGACTGCCTACATTTGAAGTTAGTTAGAGGTAACAGGTTTAAAAGATGTTTTGATGTACTACAACAGGGTTCTTCAATTCCGGTCCTGGAGGGCCGAAACACCTCTGTTTTTCATCCTCTCCTTCTAATCAGGGGCTAATTCAGACCTGGGACACCAGGTGAGTGCAATTAACTACCAGGTAGAAATAAAAAACAGAAGTGTTTCGGCCCTCCAGGACAGGAATTGAAGAACCCTGTACTACAACATAGTTAAGTCTTTTGTTTGGGTTCTCCAATCTTGTATCTAACACATGTTCTCTGTGATAAGACCCAGACAACCTTTCAATCTTCTTATCGCAAAGGATTTGATTTCAAGCCCATGAGGATGTAGACAAAACATTTTGGTTATTTTGGTGTCAGAAATAATCATGGAAAAAGGCTAAGTATAGATAAAACCAGGGTTCATCTTAAGGCTTTGGATTTAAACAAATATTTGATTGATAATGCTTCACTTTTAAGAGACATGTGTCTGTTGCTAATAAAGATATTTACTATGCCATCACACAAGCTTTGTGTTCACATCTGTTCTTCCAGGAGTGTTTACCTGTTGGCCACAGCTGAAGTTTGTGGTAGTTAAAGATGCAGTCCGGGATCTTAAGCATTTACAAATTCGTAACATATCATACGAAATGGATGACGTAGTACACAATTGTGCAACATCTGAGACCCGTTTTGGCTCGTGAGCACTACTTTCAAAACTACTGGCTGAAATGATACAGAACCTTTGGAGCATCACTTTAAGGCTTTATTGAGTTCTGAGGAAATCCAGTCAGTGAGATGCCCTTTAATACCACCCTAGCTAACCAGTGCTCTCCATTCTCTGTGCTGTGTAAAGAAGGGCCACAGTTTTAAGTTGCCTGCAGCCATGGTCCTTCAAGACAATCAGCCTCGATTGGCCTTCAAAGATACACAAAAATAAACATGTGCACGCACGCACGCACACACACGCACCCACCCACACACACACACACACACACACACACTTGACAAGGTGAAGAGTGATCTCTATTTATAGGGATGACCTTTTGAGAAACAACAATCAGCGTCTGAAGGTGAACACTTGATGTAAGGGCTCTGATCTTATCAGTGGGGGAGGATGGCAGAGGCATTTGGGGGTGAAGGGGGTTGTGATTAGTCCTTGAAGGAGAGAGAGGGAGCGAGAGAGGGGAGAGAGAGAGGGGGAGAGAGAAAGAGGGAGAGAGAGAGGGGGAGAGAGAGAGAGAGAGAGAGAGAGAGAGAGAGAGAGAGAGAGAGAGAGAGAGAGAGAGAGAGAGAGAGAGAGAGAGAGACAGAGAGAGAGAGAGAGAGAGAGAGAGAGAGAGAGAGAGAGAGAGAGAGAGAGAGAGAGAGAGAGAGAAGAGAGAAGAGAGAGAGAGAGAGAGAGAGAGAGAGAGAGAGAGAGAGAGAGAGAGAGAGAGAGAGAGAGAGAGAGAATGAAACAGTCACATGTGGAGTGAGGGGATTGACATGCTTTCACATTAGCCATGGGGCTGTGTATGTGTTGGAGTGGGTTGGATAGTTTATTGATCAGTATTATGTTATCTACAGGCATGTGAGAAAGATAGGGGAGCGTGAGAGACGCAGGGAGAGTGAGAGAAACAGGGAGAGTGAGAGACAGAGGGAGAGTGAGAGAAACAGGGAGAGTGAGAGACACAGGGAGAGTGAGAGAAACAGGGAGAGTGAGAGAAACAGGGAGAGTGAGAGACACAGGGAGAGTGAGAGAAACAGGGAGAGTGAGAGAAACAGGGAGAGTGAGTGACAGAGGAGAAAGTGGCTTTGGTCCAACAAAAGGCTACATTCTGTTGTAAACTAGAGCATTAGACCATTCACTCACTGGTCTACACACACACACACACACACACACACACACACACACACACACACCACACATACACACACACACAATGCCTCCTTTGGACCCCGTGAAGTGAGGTCATGCTCTAGTCTATAAGCTGATTTCCGGTGTAGTTGCGCAAGAGCCTTGTGTTATACCGGGCCAGGGGTGCATTTTAACACTACTGCTGGGTGGGATTAGCAGGAGTCATGCTGCTGGGACTATTCTGTGATTACTCCATCCTATTCCCGGACAGATTTCCTTTTTTCATCAACCATGATAGGAGATTGTGAGAAGAGACTGCGGGAGAAAGAGATGAATCTTGAGACAGTAGACCCGCTACCCTCTGTCTCTTTCTGCTCAGACTTTCTGCTCAGTCTGTGCAGTGAATAGTGAGAGTCTGTCCTGAGAAAGAACAAGGAGAGAATCAAAGTCTACACTTGACAGGTTCATCACACGTCCAACTGTAACCAAATCTACACAAAAATATAAATGCAACATTCCACAGGCCACAATCAATAGCCTGATCAACGCTATGCGAAGGAGATGTGTTGCGCTGCATGAGGCAAATGATGGTCACACCAGATACTGACTGGTTTTCTGATCCACGCCACTACTTTTTTTTAAGGTACTGTATCTGTGAACAACAGATGCATATCTGTATTCCCAGTCATGTGAAATCCAGAGATTAGGGCCTAATGAATTTTCTTCAATTGACAGATTTCATTATATGAAATGTAACTCCGTAAAATCTTTGAAATTGTTGCATGTTGCATTAATATTTTTGTTAAGTGTATTTACATGTGTTGTTAACCCCTAAAATACACACAGTCATATTGACTGACCACTTTAATGAAGCAAACATGCTGACAAATCTTTGGAGATATACTTTACATGGTTTGGTGTCAATTCAGTAGTGACTCAGTTTAATTAAAATATTTGTTTTAGGGGGAAATTAAAATAATGGTGTTCCCTTCCGTGTTCCCTGGCTGTAGTGACATGCCTGGGTTAGCAAGAGGAGGACTGAGGCCAACCATGGAACAGACAATTGAACTTGGCTGTTAAATAGTATTGTAATGAGGCGTAATCATTACCCTTTTTTTCACTACTATCCTCTAGCCTTTCTATTCATAAAGTCCCAGACCCAGACATCCAGGGGCATTGAATCCTTGTTTAGCTCTCCAGCCAAGCCCTCACCCAATCCCACCACACAGCTATCTACACCTAATCCCTCCCAATGCTAACAACAACAAATCACAGAGACAAAAGTACTGACTACATGTCTTTCAGTCCAAATGGTTCCCAAATCTGTGTTACGTGTGACTCAGAACTCGAGCCGCTTAACAATGTTTGATACTGCTTAATACCTCAAAATACAGGGCACTGTGCTTTGGTTGTTGGACATGTTGATAAAGACAGAAATTGTACCAAGGAAACAAAGAATAGCAATTTTGTATAAAGGTTGTCCTGAGATAACATAAGAGAATAGATGTCCATGCCATAGAACATTGCCAATGTTGCTGGAGAAAAACGTATTTCAGGCACAACAATCTTGTCTATTCATATTGGTGTAGGCCTATCCTAGAGTGTGTGAAAGTGGAAAGGGGGCTTAAGCGATAAGCTTCCTCAGATATTCTTGGAAACCTAAGAGGGTCACCAAAGGTTGCAAACAACAAGTGGCCATTTTGTTTTTGATGAGACAGACTATTACATCACAGGTATAATATTTTCCACCCTATAGCCCAGACGTAGATTTTATCTTCGTATAATTTTCTAGTCTATTTATATTTTTTTGTGAGATCTTAAGGGTCATTTGAATATCATGACATAATTAAAGATGCACTCCAGAATCTTAAACACAACAAATGTGTAACATATAGTATAGTACGAATTGGATTCGTAACATATCATACGAATTGCACAGGATGTAACACATACGAAATGGATGACTTAGTACACTATTTGATGACATAGTACACAAAAAACGGGGACCACTTTTGGCTCGGTGATCACCACTTCCAACTGAAATTATACAAAAGTTTGAGAGTGCATCTTTAATTTTCTAGACATCACTTAACTTGTAGCCTAACACCCCCTCCCATACACCCCCACTTTCTACAGCCTGTAATTTCCACATGAGTGTCTCGCACACTAAACTCGTGCCTTCATTCCTTATTTTCTATGATGACATCAATACTTGGTAGGCCTACAGCTTGGGCTTTAGATAGATGGAGCCGTCGAGTTACAGAGCCGGGGAGCAGCCTATCCAGTCCCCAGCTGCAAGGTCTGTAATAACCGAAGTCTCGGAGAAGAGAGGAGAGCGAGAGGGACTCAATGGGGAGGCAATGAAACGGACTCATCCGCGTAACTAGACACTACCAATTCAGTTCAGTGTTCAGAGCATGCGAGAGCACAGCTAGACCAACCCCATTCAGGTCTAACTACAAAGGAGTAGAGAGGGAGAAAACTGAAGTGTTCCAACGTAGGGAGGCGGCGAGAAAAGGGGCAAGACATAGCCTACTGACGGCTTTCGAGCTTTACGGCCATATACGGCGATTCTTGGCATCAGCCTATTGTGTAAAATTACGGATTTATAACTGGGTGAAGTCGTGGGTAGTAATCGACAGTCCTATCCTTCACAATGAAGAAAAACAATTCAGCAAAACGGGTAAGGTTCTGAAACGATGCCAGTGATGATCACTTCAGCTACAATGTAATAACGGGTTTGTGGTTAGCTGCTATTCAAAAGAATGTAACAAAAAGCTACAATGTAACGAGTGTTGTGTTTAATAAACACGTCAATGATACTTGATACATTACTGACTCCGTTACTTTGTAGCGAAGTCTGTGTCCAAACTCCAAAGTGATGCATTTGTTAGACATGCTGCTTTGCTTTCTTTATTCATAGTGGGGGTCATTCTCCAGTTAGCCTATCTTAACTTGATTAACTAAATGATATTCGACTAGAGATCTAGCAATGTAGAGTTTAAAAGTGTTCTGATGAAATGCTTGTTGTGGATGCTGTAAAATACAAACCTTTTTGTGTATAACGGAATCAGAGGCCTTTAAAACTAGCCTTATTCTTGGAATGCAATTAGCTAACGTGGTCGGTGTAGCCTAACTGAGATCATGAGATGGTGACAAAAACACTAGCCCAAGAAAAACGGTGCGCGCAAGGAATGTGACAGCATCTACATGACAAAGGAAATGACAGGGGGCTGAGTCGCCTCACTAAAAGACTCTCCTCTTTTTCTTGTCTGTTCATTCCCCGTTTAGAATCTAAACGAGGTGCTCTGACAATTTAATGTCTTAACTGCTACTTTGTTGCTTTCATTGAATATGCAGGGACCCCAGGACACAAACCAGCATCCCACGCAGCCAGACAAAATCGGTTGGATTCGCAAGTTCTGTGGCAAAGGGATATTTAGGGAGATATGGAAAAATCGTTTTGTAATACTCAAAGGGGACCAACTTTACATCTCAGAGAAAGAGGTAAGTAACTTCTCTTCATTGAACAGCTAACATTTACACACCTTGACATTTTTTGGAGCATTGAACACTTATTTTTTTACTTTTCAAATGCAAACAGAACCAGCACATTTCCTCTGTTCTGGATCCACTCAGACTGACTGGACCAAATCAGCAGCTCCAAAGCTTTGTGTGTGTGTGTGTCTGTGTACTAGGGTGTGCTTGAGGCTGGGCTTTTCCCATTTAAAAAATGGCAGGTTCACTTAAGGCTTCACATAAATCTCTGTATCCTCCTGCCAAACCTCATCTATCATCCCTCAGGGGCTGGTGTGCCAACAGGGTTCTGACTTTTTCTCTCTCTCCTCTCTCTCCTCTCTCTCTCTCCTCTCTCTCTCCTATCTCTCCTCTCTCTCTCTCTCTCTCTCGCTCTCTCTCTCTCTCTCTCTCTCTCTCTCTCTCTCTCTCGCTCAATCAATATTAACAGTAAACATTACACTCAGAAGTTCCAAAAGAATAAAGACATTTCAAATGTCATATTATGTATATATACAGTGTAACAATGTGCAAATAGTTAAAGTACAAATGGGAAAATAAATAAACATAAATATGGGTTGTATTTACAATGGTGTTTGTTCTTCACTGGTTGCCCTTTTCTTGTGGCAACAGGTCACAAATCTTGCTGCTGTGATGGAACACTGTGGTATTTCACCCAGTAAATAAGGGAGTTTATCAAAATTGGGTTTGTTTTTTCGAATTCTTTGTGGATCTCTGTAATCTGAGGGAAATATGTGTCTCTAATATGGTCATACATTTGGCAGGAGGTTAGGAAGTGCAGCTCAGTTTCCACCTCATTTTGTGGGCAGTGTGCACATAGCCTGTCTTCTCTTGAGAGCCAGGTCTGCCTACGGCGGCCTTTCTCAATAGCAAGGCTATGCTCACTGAGTCTGTACATAGTCAAAGCTTTCCTTGAGTTTGGGTCAGTCACAGTGGTCAGGTATTCTGCCACTGTGTACTCTCTGTTTAGGGCCAAATAGCATTCTAGTTTGCTCCATTTTTTTGTTAATTCTTTCCAATGTGTCAAGTAATTCTCTTTTTGTTTTCTCATGATTTGGTTGGGTCTAATTGTGTTGTTGTTGTTGTTGTTGTCCTGGGGCTCTGTGGGGTCTGTTTGTGTTTGTGAACAGAGCCCCAAGACCAGCTTACTTAGGGGACTCTTCTCCAAGTTAATCTATCTGTAGATGATGGCTTTGTTATGGAAGGTTTGGGAATCACTTCCTTTTAAGTGGTTATATAATTTAACGGCTCTTTTCTGGATTTTGATAATTAGCGGGTATCGGCTTAATTCTGCTCTGCATGCACTATTTTGTGTTTTTCGTTGTACACTGAGGATATTTTAGCAGAATACTGCATGCAGTCTCAATTTGGTGTTTGTCCCATTTTGTGAATTCTTGGTTGGTGAGCGGACCCCAGACCTCACAACCATAAAGGGCAATGGGTTCTATAACTGATTCAAGTATTTTTTGCCAGATCCTAATTGGTATGTCACATTTTAAGTTCCTTTTGATGGCATAGAAGGCCCTTCTTGCCTTGTCTCTCAGATAGTTCACAGCTTTGTGGAAGTTTCCTGTGGCACTGATGTTTAGGCCGAGGTATGTATAGTTTTTTATGTGCTCTAGGGCAACGGTGTCTAGATGGAATTTGTATTTGTGGTCCTGGTAACTGGACCTTTTTTGGAACACCATTATTTTTGTCTTACTGAGATTTACTGTCAGGGCCCAGGTCTGACAGAATCTGTGCAGAATATCTAGGTGCTGCTGTAGGCATTCCTTGGTTGGTGACAGAAGCACCAGATCATCAGCAAACAGTAGACATTTGACGTCAGATTCTAGTAGGGTGAGGCCGGGTGCTGCAGACTGTTCTATTGGCCTCACCAATTCTTTGATATGTATGTTGAAGAGGGTGGGGCTTAAACTGCATCCCTGTCTCACCCCACGGCCCTGTGGAAAGAAATGTGTATGTTTTTGCCAATTTTAACCGCACACTTGTTGTTTGTGTACATGTTTTTCCCACAACCCCACTTTCCATCCATTTGTATAGCAGACCCTCATGCCAAATAGAGTCAAAAGCTTTTTTGAAATCAACAAAGCATGAGAAGACTTTGCCTTTGTTTTGGTTTGTTTGTTTGTCAATTAGGGTGTGCAGGGTGAATACGTGGTCTGTCTTACCGTAATTTGGTAAAGTACATTGTTTTCACTGAGGAAATGAACTAGTCTGCTGTTAATGATAATGCAGAGGATTTTCCCAAGGTTGCTGTTGACGCATATCCCACTGTAGTTATTGGGGTCAAATTTGTCTCCTCTCTCTGTCTCTCTATGACTCTCTCTCTCTCTCTCTCTCTCTCTCTCTCTCTCTCTCTCTCTCTCTCTCTCCTCTCTCTCTGTCTCTCTCTCTCGCCTCTCTCTCTCTCCTCTCTCTCTGTCTCTCTCTGTCTCTCTCTTTCTCGCCCTGTCAGCATCAAACCTGAGCTGCAGCACACCTTCCACCTCACAGGAAACAGAACCCAACGTTATAGATTTTAAAAAACTATTCCAGATAATACTCCACTGTATGTCTGCTCTACACTATAGTTTGGTTCTTTGACCTAAAGTGTCTGTTATCATTGCAGTCAAATGTCAGTTAGAGTACTTCTGAATGGCTGAAGTCTGATGTATTACTCTATTAGTTGTCCACAGCAAAACAGCTTGAGAGAAGAGTATAAAGTATCCCCATCTCAAATATGCGCTCATAAAAGCCCTAGAATGTTTATTAATTGAGCTAGGAAGTCTCCAGAAACCTCTAGCACATCGGTCTAGCCTTGTGACAGAAGGAGTTGTCAGAGAGATGACCCTAGATGGTAATAAGGCATGCAGAAACTGCCGTGGTCAGGCTCACTAGATGGTAATATACTGAGAACAGAAGGGTGCTCCAGGCATAGCTACGAGACACAACAGCACCCTCATGGTTGTGGTGTTGCCGTATTAAGACCTTAATGAGAGTCTTGGTAACCATAGTGACAGAGCCAGCCTGTGATGTGTCAGGGTGATTGCTCCAGATATTAGACAGAGGCAATAATGAGCCACATAGTCAGAGTCAATGTGGTGCTTGATACAAGGCAGAGGAGGCCGTTTTAAACCGCTTAGCTGAGAGTTACAGGGAATTTGCTACACACGCACACGCACGCACGCATGCACGTACACACACACACACACACACACACACACACACACACTGACTGCGATCGGGCGCTGACAGTTCTCTTGCTGGGCTTGCTTTAGAGTTGCAGGGTATTAGTATTCTGCCAAGCTCAGCTGAAGCTTACAGGAGGATGTGTTGGCTGCTTCTAAGGGAGCACTTTAACACCTTGCTCCAACTGTAAACAGAACTCCAGGGATCACTGCGGAATCTGACAGACACTGAAGATTCCAAACTGTGATCTAATCAATCCTAACATATTCACAGCTTTGAGGGAAAGTAGCCTCTGAGAGTTGAATATCAAGGCATATGTGGCAAAGAAATGCCTTCCAGGGTTTTGGTCACTTGAAGAGTCCCTTGTAGCTCAGTTGATAGAGCATGGCGCTTGCAACGCCAGGGTTGTGGGTTCGTTTCCCACGGGGGGCCAGTATGAAAAATGTACTCACGAACTGTAAGTCGCTCTGGATAAGAGCGTCTGCTAAAATGTAAATGTAAGAGGGGCCAACCAATCACCAACCGTATCAATTTATTGCAATTTTCAGTCATTTGTCACAGAATGATAAACAAAACCGCCCAGAGCTAAGTACCCCAAAATAACAAACCTTAGGAAACAATGGCAAAGGAAAGCTTCCCGTTGGAAACCCCACCAGATAGAACATTAGCTTGATAAAATGTTGAATTCATGATAATTTCCCATTGACATTCTGTCAGGGGGCCTGTTAAGGTGGGTGACGTCAGTGCAGCTCATATATTCACCTATCAAGCCTTTACTTGAGTTGACTGCCATGACTTATTAAGTGTCAGCAGTCCTGAGAGAGATTTACATTGGAGGGAGCATGAGTCTCAGGTCCAGTCTGTAATCAACCTGCTAGCCCCCTTTCCCTACACTTCCCCAAGGGTCTTTATAGACCTGTGAGAATCTGATGGCTGTAAACAATATGGCCGGAACTCTATGCAGCCAACGGGTAGGCCAAATCCTATTATTTCAGATCTGTAACTGATGACCCTGCGCAACAAGTATCTTGGGTCCATATTAAATGGCTAGCAGGTAGGTCTAAAGTCTATGGTCAACAAAGAAAGTGCCTTCCTTGACTTTCCTCAAGTGGCTTTTAGGGCCAAATGTCAACCCAGCATTATTTTTCATGACAATGCAGGCATGGGGTCAGGTTTCAAGGAGATCTGAGATTAAAGGCCTCCCCTTAGTTGGGACAGCTGTGAGGAACGAGGACTGGCAAGTGGGAGAGCTCCGATTTCACCTCGCTTACCAACCTGTTCCAGCCTGACGTCTGTAATGTTCTGATTCAGTCTCTGTCCACTTTCACTATGATGTCTGTTGTGTTTCACTACACTTTTTAGATACCTAACCACAGTACCGTTTCCCACTTCATTATGATGCTTAGACTGTCCTCAACCAAAGAGACAACCAAGTTAGACTGGCAGATATGAGCCATGGACATATTGACTGAATTAGTTCCTTCTTCTGACTGTAGTTCTTTGCCCAAATAAGGAAGACGTTTCTTCCCTCTGGGGTATTTTGAAACAACCTTTGTCTCTGTTCTGCTTTGTGTGTTAGAGGGTTATTGGTCAGAGCACCAAACAGTACTTCTTCTCAGAAACGGACACCTAACCTCTCTTCTTCAAATGACTCGTCAAGACATGGGGGGGATTTTATGAGCACTTTGTGCAAAAGACAAAACCCTAGGTAATACCAGCACACAACAAGAAACCTTTTTCCATTAAGTCTATCAAATCAAATGTTATTTGTCACATGTGTCGAATACAACCGTTAAATGCTTACTTACGAGCGCTTAACCAACAATGCAGAGTTTTTAAAAATTAAGACAAATTTGCTAATAAATAAAAATAACGAGGCTATATACAAGGGGTACCGGTACCGAGTCAATGTGCGGGGGTACGGGTTAGTCGAGGTAATTGAGGTAATATGTACATGTAGGTAGGGGTAAAGTGACTATGCATAGATAATAAACAGAGAGTAGTAGCAGCATATGTGAAGTGTGAAAGAATGTGAATGTATGTGTGTGTGTGTGTGTGTGTGTGTGTGTGTGTGGCGTCAATATGCATGTGTGTGTCCGTGTCCGTGTGTGTTGGAGTGTCAGTGTAGTATGTGTGAGTGGGTGGTTAGAGTCCAGTTGAGCCTGTGCAAGAGAGTCAGTGCAAAAAAAAAGAATAAATAAGAATAAAATAAATTCCAGGAAGCCATGATTAGCTGTTCAGCAGTCTTATGGCTTGGGGTAGAAGCTGTTAAGGAGCCTTTTGGTCCCAGACTTGGCGCTCCGGTACCGCTTGCCATGCGGTATCAGAAAGAACAGTCTATGACTTGGGTGGCTGGAGTCTTTGTCCATTTTTAGGGCCTTCCTCTGACACCGCCTGGTATAGAGGTCCTGGATGGCATGGAGCTCGGCCTCAGTGATGTACTAGGCCTTACGCAGTACCCTCTGTAGCGCCTTGTGGTCGGATGCCGAACAGTTGCCATACCAAGCGGTGATGCAACCAGTGAGGATGCTCTCGATGGTGCAGCTGTAGAACTTTTTGAGGATCTCAGGTTCCATACCAAATCTTTTCAGCCTCTTGAGGCGGAATAGGCATTGTCGTTTCCTCTTCACGACTGTGTTGATGTGTTTGGACCATGATAGGTCCTTAGCAATGTTCCCTCTAAGCTGCGCGCGGGCGTGCAGCTCCCCCAGGACTGCCGCGCAGAAGAAATATCAGCCCGCGCAGAGAAGCATGAGATTGAACTTCACTAAACATTCTAGAGTTAACACTATCAACGTTTCCCTTTACTGTGGGAATTGTGATCGAATCAACACAATATTAGCCACTTTCAATGCAACATACCGAAACAAAATTAACTATGCAAGACTTAGTATGCAAAACTAAGGCCCGTACTCTACACAGACTGGTGTGCCATAACCAATCAGAGCTGCAGTAGGTCTATATGCAAATAGACAATTGCCATATATGGATCTGTGCCATTCACTTTGAACTGGACTGTTTTTACAGCATGAGCAGTCGTGAGTAGATGCACTTGTTTTGAGATCAAAGCGAAAGCTACATGTAGCGACGTGTGCACATTTGTACATTTGTTCATATCCTTTGCTAGTTAGTGAGTTATTAGCTCAGTTATATATAATTTGTAGTCAGCAATGGGGGAGTGATTGCTTCCTACAAGAGCACAAAACATGTGCATTTCTAGACATCTTTGAAAAGTGAGTCAGGTAAAGAGCTTTTTTTGGTCTTTGGTAGCCAATAAGCAGAGGGAAGCATAATATGTCTGATTCTCTGTAATAATGGTATGGTAATAATGATGCATTTCATTTAGTAAAGTGGTTTCTTGCATCAAACAACACAACAACATGTTCAGTCACCTCCTTGTCTGAAGGACAAGTGGATAAACAGGTTAATGTCAAGCCCTGCATGTTTCTTTCAAAAGTCTCATGGAATGTAGGCCTACATTGAACACCACACATTGGCTGCTACTGTAGGCTGAACAATAGAACAGCTATTTCCATGTTAAAATGCTATGGGATGCATTTTCTCCATTGGTTTTTATGGTAGGCCTCTGGTAGGCCTACATTATGATCACTTGACCACTGTTAAAACTAACTTAAAGTGGGTACAGCCTCAGTTTTCACAGTAAACGCGCGCCGGAAGTTGCACAGAATTTTCACAACGTTCAAGTTTGCGCTCAGCAGGATTGACATTTTCTCAGTGATGTGGACACCAAGGAACTTGAAGCTCTCGACCCGCTCCACTACAGCCCTGTCAATGTGAATGGGAACGTGCTCGGCCCTCGTTTTCCTGTAGTCCACAATCAGCTCCTTTGTCTTGCTGACATTGAGGGAGAGGTTGTTGTCCTGGCACCACACTGCCAGGTCTCTGACCTCCTCCCTATAGGCTGTCTCATCATCATTGGTGATCAGGTCTACCACCGTCGTGTCGTCGGCAAACTTAATGATGGTGTTGGAGTCGTGCGTGGCCACGCAGTCTTGGGTGAACAGGGAGTACGGGAGGGGACTAAGCATGCACCCGTGAGGGGCCCCCGTGTTGAGGGTCAGCATGGCAGATGTGGTGTTGCCTACCCTCACCACCTGGGGGCAGCCCGTCAGGAAGTCCAGGATCCAGTTGCAGAGGGAGATGTTCAGTCATTATCATTCCTCTGTTATCTCAATACTAGAATACCCTCTAGACATGGATTCACTAGACAAACACACATATGTTTGATAGAGATACTGATGGCCTGAGATGAGGTCTTAGTCCATTGGGTTGATGAGGTCTTAGTCCCATTGGGTTGATGAGGTCTTAGTCCATTGGGATGCACACAAACCTATTTTGTTTGATTTGTGAGTTATCAAGTCATGTATGGCAGTGTGCTTTCACTTTAGCTGATAACCGCATCACCCAGTGGGTTTCTGAAACGCTCTGCACATTATTTGCTATCTTGAAGTGGAGCATGTGCTGCAGTTTCTCTCCTCAACACTGCTAAGCACTAGATCCATTTTGAGATCGTTTCTAGCCCACAGCCCCACACTATACATTCTGCTTCTTCATTGGTATCATCTTACTTCCTAACTAAAGGCTGCAGTGTTTATTTGCACAAGTTCCTTCTTTCTGAACCTGTTCTAATTGAGTCAGTCAGGGGGATGGTATGAGGGAAAGTACTGTGAGAATGATCATCTGTTTGAATTGTAGATGAGCCTGATCAGTCCCAGAGCGGGTGGATTTCACTTCACAACCATAGCTTTTCTTCAATTAAACCATTCTAGCAACCTGCTCAGTGATTCATTCAGTGTTGAGGCACATAAAGAATTAGCTCCTTACATTTGAATTAAAACATAAGCCTACCCCAAGCAGTCCGTTAGCCATCGCTTTGTCCTGAAGGGGAGGAGATGTTTTATGTTTGTCTAAAGGGAATAATGCAATGGAGGAAGGGAGGGGAGGAGGGAGGGACGAAGGGGGGAAGATAGTTGGAAAAGAGAGAAAGGAGGAGAAAGTACTTACTTCACTTTCTCCTGTTTCTCTCTCTCCCTGTTTCTCTCACTCTCCCTGTTTCTCTCACTCTCCCGGTTTCTCTCACTCTCCCTATTTCTCTCACTCTCCCTGTGTCTCTCACTCTCCCGGTGTCACTCACTCTCCCTGTTTCTTTCACTCTCCCTGTTTCTCTCACTCTCCCTGTGTCTCTCACTCTCCCGGTGTCTCTCACTCTCCCTGTTTCTTTCACTCTCCCTGTGTCTCTCACTCTCCCTGTTTCTCTCACTCTCCCTGTGTCTCTCACTCTCCTTGTTTCTCTCACTCTCCCTGTGTCTCTCACTCTCCCTGTGTCTCTCACTCTCCCTGTTTCTCTCACTCTCCCTGTGTCTCTCACTCTCACTGTTTCTCTCACTCTCCCTGTGTCTCTCACTCTCCCTGTGTCTCTCACTCTCCCGGTGTCTCTCACTCTCACTGTTTCTCTCACTCTCCCTGTGTCTCTCACTCTCCCTGTGTCTCTCACACTCCCTGTTTCTCTCACTCTCCCTGTGTCTCTCACACTCCCTGTTTCTCTCACTCTCCCTGTGTCTCTCACTCTCCCTGTGTCTCTCACACTCCCTGTTTCTCTCACTCTCCCTGTTTCTCTCACTCTCCCTGATTCTCTTGCTCTCCCCTATCTTTCTCACATGCCTGTAGATAATTAATCAATGATTAGGTCCATAATACTGATCAATAAACTACCCAACCCACTCCAACACCTACACAGTTAATGTGAAAGCATGTCAATCCCCTCACTCCACATGTGACTGTTTCATTCTCTCTCTCTCTCTCTCTCTCTCTCTCTCTCTCTCTCTCTCTCTCTCTCTCTCTCTCTCTCTCTCTCTCTCTCTCTCTCTCTCTCTCTCTCTCTCTGTCTGCGAGGGACGAAGGGGGGAAGAGAGTTGGAAGAGAGAGAAAGGAGGAGAATGTGGGGAAGAAAGGCAGAGGGGATAGAAAAAAGAACAGAGACAGAACAAAGCATACTTCCTTTTGAAGTGCACTTCTTTGTGTGGCATTTTGGCATAATGCTCGCTGGTGTTTGCCAACTGGCCTCTCATGCCAGGCTATAGCACGCTGGGGGTCAGCTCCAGGAAAGTGTGTCATTGGGAGTGGGCCTTTTAGTGTTATAGCATAGCAATGACACAAACAACACACACACAAACACACAACGCAAACCATGCAAGTATCTTTCTCATGTTAGGGAGTAAAGCCATGCAAGTATCTTTCTCATGTTAGGGAGTAAAGCCATGCAAGTATGTTTCTCATGTTAGGGAGTAAAGCCATGCAAGTATCTTTCTCATGTTAGGGAGTAAAGCCATGCAAGTATCTTTCTCATGTTAGGGAGTAAAGCCATGCAAGTATCTTTCTCATGTTAGGGAGTAAAGCCATGCAAGTATCTTTCTCATGTTAGGGAGTAAAGCCATGCAAGTATCTTTCTCATGTTAGGGAGTAAAGCCAACGCTGTCTACTGCTGTCTGTTTGTCTTCCTCTCTATTTCTCTCTCTCTCTCTTTGATTGGACAGAGGTAATTCAATCTGGATGATTGTTTAATCCCCAGACCTCTCTCTCTCTGCTCGCTCGCTCGCTCTCTCTCTCTCTCTCTCTCTCTCTGCTTGCTCTCTCTCTTTCTGCTCTCCCTCTCTCTCGTTCTCTCTCTCTCTCTGCTCTCTCTCTCTTTCTGCTCTCTCTATGTCTGCTCTCTTTCTCTCTCTTTCTGCTCTCTCTCTCTCTGCTCTCTCTATCTCTGCTCTCTGCATCTCGGCTCTCTCTCTCTCTCTTTCTGCTCTCTTTCTCTCTCTCTGCTCCCTCTCTCTCTCTCTCTCTCTCTCTCTCTGCTCTCTCGCTACCTGTATCTCCACCTCCCTTTACTCTTTGTCTACCTCTACCTCCCCTCTCTCTCCCTCTGTGTTCTGAATGGGAGTGGTGGGTCTGTGCTAGTGTGCCTCCAGCTGCCCATCAGGAGGGTGAGGGGAGTAGTGGGTTAGATGAGGATGGGCTGCTAGTTTCCATGCCAACCTATAGAAAGCCTCCAAAGCCTGGCACGGGGCAGACCACAAGTCCACATCCTCCTGCCGGAAAGATGCCATGCTGAATGTAATCATGGGCTGGACTCAAGGTGTGAATGAGATTAACAGAAACCACTCTGTCTCTGGTAATAATAGTAGTGTGGTGGGTGCGTCTATGTGTCCTATTTCACACATGTGTATTATATGTGGGAATTGGAAATGTGTTTTTTGCATATCCCAACTCCCTCTGAGAGTGGGGTCACGGCCAGTTTATTTGGAGCAATTAGGGTTAAGTGCCTTGCTTAAGGGTATATCAACAGATTTTTCACCTCGTCGGCTCAGGGATTCAAACCCGGGACTTTTCGGTTACTGCCCCAACGCTCTAACCGCTAGGCTACCTGCCGCCCAGATGCATATGTTATGGGTGTGCTGCTTGCACATTGTGCATTAGGACTCACCCAGTGTTACAAAGATAAAGGGTTGTTGAATACAGCAGACTGTGTCGGAGACTGGTATTGAGTCAAGGATGAACCCAAATGAGGAGCCTTAAATTTCAAAAGTGGATAGCAAAGGCTAGTTTATAGTGACACCTCAATGGCTTGGTGTTCCGCAGGTTCTAGAAGATGGGGGAGCATGACTCATTAATGTAGTGGTCCAAACTGCCTGATGCCAGAGCTGCTGTACTTTCAGCATTTGCATCAGGGCCATTAAACTCTGGCAGGGAGGATGATGATGGAGTCAAACGGCTGTAAACGCTCAGCACTCTTTCCCTCATTTTAATGTATTTAGGTCACACTTCAGGATTGCCAGAAATGCTATGTTAACTCAAATGTCATCCACTGGCTGGGGGAGTTGTGGTAAGGGCAATGTAACAAGACCAAATTATCTTTCAATTAAAAAGGGTTTTTAGGGGGTTATAATACGGATAAGAGTTTGAAGGCAACTGCCTAGACGTTACACACAGAATGTTGTTGTAAAGCTCAAAACAAGATTGTATGGAAGATGGATAGTTCTAGTAATGTAATTAACAGTTCGTGAGCTCAGAATGTTTTTCTGCTGAAACGGTAATGAGAGCAACCATCTGCTTGCTTGAAAAAAGTAGTCCAGATCAAGAGCAGTGTTTCCCCTCACCATTACTGAGGCGGGCCTCCGTTGGTTCCAAAACAACAGGCTGGTGCTGTAGGTCATGGATATTGCTTCATGGCCATAGTAATGTTGGAAACAGAAAAAAGCTTGAAAGGGAATTTCAATTTCGGATTGATGGGAAGTGTGGGATGATGGTGATTATAAGAAACAATTGGAAAAGGTTTGGTTAGAGGCCCAGCATTAGATGATATCAGAATGCTATGACTCCCTGTCAGCTGTGTCTGACTCATCCCTGTAATGGGATCCTGCCAGACCCTGCAGGTTCTCCTATTGAACACCACCACTTATACTCCCTCTATGGAAAAGCCTTTTACTATACAGCAGTGAAACAATGGAACAAACCCAAGCGTTTACCAGCATCGCCATTAGCCAATTGTTTCCTCATGCATGTCAGTGTATGACCAGATTTATGACAATGGTACCTCATTGCTCCCGTGTAAAAGGTCAGTATACAGTAAGTTGCTGCGTGGGTTATAAGGGTTGCATTTGGAGAGTACCATCCTTACCTGCTATTGTAATCTCCAACTGAGCTTAGGCAAAAAGGAGCTGGTGCGTCCCACTGAATTTGCTCTCTAAATATGACACAAGGTATTTGCATGGCTTGGTTCAGACAGGCTTCTCACTTTGAATGAACAAATAAATACAAATATGCCAACGTCTAGTTCTAGAACCACATCAACGGCACCCTATGTGTCCATTCCACTTCCTCATGTTGAGACTGCCGGACCACATCTGACCTCACTATTTGCATTAAACCTCGTAATTAGGGTTACACTCAGGGGGACAGGTTCTCACCATGGATCAGTAGCCTAATCTATTACTCACACCCCTCCTGTGTGTTAGTAGCACCCAACTGAAATAAAGGTTGAGGTGATTTATGAATTTGAAACGATTAATTCAATACTGTCAGATAATGTTTTTGGGGCTTTGACACAATTATCATTTGACCCTTCATCACCCTGTCTGTGGCTGTACCTGTCACTAACTGGCTGGGTTCTCCTGAGACCTACACCACTGAAGTGAGAAAACAGTGTTAATGTGGAGAGACCAAGATTCTCTACCACCTAGTAGTGCACGAAACCACTGTTTATTAAAGGAAGTAGTACATGAGTCACATTTTATTTAGAGAGTCCCCTGTATTACAGTGTAGTACAGCGAGTGAACCGTGGAGACAAGGGCTTGTTATGTCTGTCTACATATGAGCATACACTACCTCTATTTTAGTGAATGTGTTACCTCTACCTGTTGCTACAAGTTGGTGTCGCTTGGCTGTGGTGTGCCACTGACAATTAGCTACTTCTATTGTGTTTTAAAGATCTGAATGGACCGGATGGGTGGAAGCTATATGATGATGGTTCCACCTAGCATCTCAATAGGCTCAGGGGAGTTTCTCCTCTATTGCTTCCACCTATTACCTTAATCTCTGCAAACACTGATCTGATGGGGTCTACGAGGCTAGTGGTTGTTTTCAGACCAGGCATGGCTTTAGGAACCTCACCTGCTATGAGCACTGTGTCTGGAAAGCCATCGCTCAGCTGATCCAGACAGATGGAGGGGGGTTGTGACTCACATGGACACGGTGACTCATACTAGTGATGTAGGAGGACATTTGTTTTCTCAAATACTGTAGACACATAATGGATTCTCAGTGTAATTGAAATAGACATACTGTATATTGGAAACTGAGGTGTTGCGGGTTATTAACACTTGAACATTATGCAAGTGTGTTGAAAATTACCTTAATTTTACAAGGCAGAATTAGGTTTGTTCCTAACACAGTGATTACAGTATGCCACACAACATGGACAGAGAGTTTTAAATGGCTATTTGTCTTCATTTTCATTCCTTTAGTTTGTCCTAAACTCAGTAAGCGCTGGGAGTGGGCATTGCTCAATATCCCATCCTGACAAAGGAGAAAGAAAGAAAGAAAGAGAGAGAGAGTGAGTGAGTGAGGGAGATAAAGAGAGACAGAAGTCAGCCTCGTGGGTACCATACTGCTTTTCCTTTCCAAGCACAGAGGAAACGAATCTCTCGCGCTGTTCGTCTCTCTGTGCTCACGTGGCGTCTCATTCCATTCTGCCTCTGGATAAAGGGTGTTCTCCAAACATTTTATTTCTTTTCTGGAGCAGCTGTGTTTTTCTTTTCAAAAGCACAGTTAACGGTTGGATCTCCCACCCCCTGCCTCCCTCCCTGTCCTCACCTGTTCCTCTGTTGAACAAGTGCCAGAGACCACTGCCAAGTCGTGGCTATGGGAGGGGCTACAGGAGGTGTTACTGGGGCTATTTCTGTAGCTTTGATATCACCAGGGCATGTTGCCATGCTCCCATCCCTCCCACCTCACTGATAGCCTCCAAACGCTACTCCATGCAACTTTAATGAGATGTGCTAATACTGCACACCTTCCCTGGGTGATCTGATCTTTCTATAGAAGGGAGATTGAGAGTCTGTGGGTTCACGTTTTAGTGCCTGGATGTCTCATCATTTATGAATGTTGTAGTTAGAGACGCTCGCTGAATCTGGTGGGCATCCTGATCTGTACAGATGTGGCTAAAGGTTTTTGGATGTTCTAGAGAATGTCCCCTGGCGGCAGCTGGTGTGAACTAGAATCCATGTATATGTCCTCATAAACCAGAATTTACATGGACACGAGCCAGTGAGCTTAAAGGGTCCCTACTTTTTAGAGGCGATTATACCCATGAATGCACATCATCACTGTCATCATCCTCGATTGATCACCCTGTCGGTCAAGATTAGTCTTGCATCAGGTGTTAGTTGAAGTCAGGATACTCCGGGGATTAGAATATAAAAAATACAACACCTATGCAGGGGGCTAAAATGTTCCCCTGGGGAGATGAATGCACCAATTACAGGGCTAGCCTCATAGGCTCCACCTCCGCCCAGTACCACATGGTGGTCCTCTGTAGCTCACTTGGTAGCTTGCAACACCAGGATAGTGGGTTCCATTCTCGGGACCATCCATACGTAAAATGTATGCACGCATTACTGTAAGTCACTTTGGATAAAAGTGTCTGCTAAATTGCATATATTATTATATATTATGTGGAATAATGCTTGTAAATACACAGAGGGAAAATGCATGGTTCCATCATGTAGAGGAAAGATGCAGTGAATTCAGTTTTTCTAACCCAAGCACTTGCCCTTTAACCTTAAGGGAACTCATCCTATGAGTGATTATAGTGTATTTGCTGCACTTTAGTGGTTACATGGTACATAATCAGATGTGTTTCAGGCCTGCTTGTGACCTCATAGATATACTTTATACCACTGGAAAACATGTATCATATATGATCATGAGTGGTAGGAGAGATATCCACAATATATGAGTTTGTATTCATCAGTATCGTTGGGGGATATTTGAAGGGGCCTCATCCTTTTGGAAAGTGTTACCTTGAAAAGGGATGACCCTACTTTCATCTTAATGCAATACAGAAGGGCTGTTAATTATTCACGACACCCCCCTCAATCCGCAACGGAAAAGGTCCCCCGTAGTTTGTCGGTACAGCACGTCATCAGCCAAAATTAGCACCAGCATCTTTTGTGTGGCAAGCACTTGGGTTTCTCCCACTCAAGAGATTCTATGAGGGTCTATGTATAGCCAGGACCAAGCCTCGGAATAGCTGCATGCTACAAAAGAGCCTCCAACAAAGCCGGACAAGATGGCGCTTTGAGATCCGTTTCTTCCTAGGCATGTATCAGGGCCACAGAACACAGTGCTTTGTTGTTTTTCCCCCTCTGGAGTTTAATGGCTGGTCTTGAAATAGGGCCTCCTTCACAAAAGAGTCCAAACCAAGCTTGACGAGGGGACTATGTGTTCTCCATGTTCCTTGACAAGCAGATATGGGTTCCAAGCTTAACAAACCCACTGTTTGGTTAACGCCTACTTGTGACACGTCACGTGAGCAGAGTCCGGCTCAGGTTCTGGCTCTGTTGAGGCTACATCAGACAGGCTTCCCCAGGCCTCAGAGGAGACCCTAGTCTGTCTTGACGCTAGCAGAGGTCACCTAGCCTCAACGAGTCTCATCCTGTCCTGACCACTAAACCCAACTGAAACAGTATTAATATATATCCTGTCCTGACCACTAAACCAGTATTAATATATCTCCTTTCCTGACCACTCAACCCAACTGAACCAGTATTAACATATCTCCTTTCCTGACCACTCAACCCAACTGAACCAGTATTAATATATATCCTGTCCTGACCACTAAACCCAACTGAACCAGTATTAATATATCTCTTGTCCTGACCACTAAACCGAACAGAAACAGTATTAATATATCTCCTGTCCTGACCACTAAACCCATCTGAACCAGTATTATGTGACCCTCCCTCCTCTCTCCCACTCTATCCAGCAGATTCAGACATAGCTGACTTGCAATATGCTGCCTTTGAGTTCTAAGAAGAGTGACGATGTTGGGCTGACCACTGCGTTCTGGAGGCAGCTCTGAGAGAGAAGAGTTGTTTAGAGTGAAAGTTGACTGGACTAGCGTTGGCATTGCCCTGCTGTCTCCCAGGTCCAGCCATGCGTCCAGCCATGCGTGTGTCCTACAGCGGCTGCACAGTTTGATCAGTCTCCGTCCTGCTCCACTAATGGAAATTGATCGCCACTTAGCGAGGGCCTTGTTGTGCTGAGGGGTCAAGTGACGTCAGCGCGGGTCCTGGTGTGCGCTTGGAACCAGTTGAGAGAGAGAGGCTTTCTGACAGTAAACAAACCAGTGTGATGTTTGAGGCGTAGCATGGTCACGCCATGTCTGGTCTTCTCCCTCCTGAAATCATACAGTGGACAGTACGGGGTGTCTCTCCACTGAACAACAGGAAGTCATAGAAGATGGCAAGGTGACATGGTCATCATCATAGCTTGATGTGAGACTTCCCAAGAGTCGTGTGACTGAAAGGGGTCAGAATTCATGTGACAAGATTTGCTTTTTCATCAGCAGAAGAAGAGAGAGGAAGGAACTGGTGTCTGTGGATAGACAGTGTGGTGGATAGACAGTATGGTGGATAGACAGTGTGGTGGATAGACAGTGTGGTGGATAGACAGTGTGGTGGATAGACAGTATTGTGGATAGATAGTGTGGTGGATAGACAGTATTGTGGATAGACAGTATCATGCATACAGTCTGTGGTGATCAGACTGTCGCGGAGAAAGAGGAAGACAGATTCCAGTCTGGCTTTGTAGCTCTGAGCTCCAACATCACGTCGGCTCTGGAACCCCCCTCCCCCTCTCTCCCTCCCCACTCTCCCTGATCAGAAGTGACAGAGTGTGTGTGTGTGTGTGTGGGGGGGGATTAAAACCAAAGTGAGTGTCAGCGCTGAGGGGGACATGTGTTGGGAGGGAGGGGGGAGGCCGTGGGGTATGATATCTTCCAAAACCTTCTGTCCAGTGCCATCTACTCTTTCAATCCTAAACCCACAGCCCAACTCACCCACCCAGGGCAACAACATATCTCCCAACAGCGGTGCCGTATAGCTGTAATCAAATCCTTTGTAATGCAGTAAACACTTTAAATCACCCAAATGTTAGCATGTTTATTTAGTTTAAATAATGGTTTTATATAATATATTTTTTACACAGGATAAACAATGACCATTTCTGTTTTTGAATTGTTATTCCTGTCTGAAAGCACAGATAAGTATTCTTATAAACCCATTTTATAAGCACATGAATTCATATTTTTTCTGACTGGCTTTCTGGCCATCAACTTAGTAACTAGATAACTAACAGATTGTCACGGTTCAGACAGACGACAAGAGGACCACAATTGCGTCACACCAGAAAGTTTATTTAAACTTAAGGGGAAAGGGATGTAGGGAGTGAGTGAAGGCTCCAGGGGTTATCCCGTCCGATGTGCTGGGTCTGTGCCTCCCCCCAGTGGCAGCGATGCGTCCGATGACGCCGGTGGTTGGTGGTCCAGAAGTCCTGGGGGGGGGGAGGAAACACAGACACAACGGGGCGGAAGAAAACAGGCAGAAGTACAGTTCAAGGGAAATCCAAATACGTTGTAGCAAGGCAGAAGGCTGGTCAGAGTTACCGAGGGTCGAAGAGTAGTCAGGAGTCGTAATGGCAGAAAGCAGGTCTGGTTTTCCTGGGGCAGAAGAGTATCCAAGAATCAGGCAGGTCCGGGGTCACAAAACAGGGGTGAGCCAGAAGCGCGAGCACACAGGTTCCGGGTGTGAGCTTTGCAGACGATCTGACAAAGGAGAGCTGAAAGACGGGACTTTAAATACTGGGAGAGGTTAGTGGGTAATGCAGCGCAGCTGGCAGAGTAATTAGAGCCGAGCAGAGCAGGGACAGGTGGAGCTCGTTAGGCTGAGTAGAGAGAGAGAGATGAGCAGAGTGGAAGATAGTGGAAACACATTAAGGTGGTAACCCGGTGGAGTGAGAGGGCTCATGACAGAACCCCCCAAGGGACGGCCCCAGAAGTCCCAAGAGCAACACCACGCCGGGCGGGAGGAGGGGAGCCGGAGGAGGGCTAGAACTCCTCCGAACGGTCCGAGCGAACGCCCTCATCTCGGAGGAAGCCGGAGGGCCGTGGTCGGGAGATGGGACAGGTCCCGAGACAGGATCAGGCACAGGACAGGAAGCCGAGCGGGCAGGACGGTTAGGGATCCCTCTGGGGCGGCCCCTACGGATTGCAGGTTGATCAGGATGCCGTTGGTGGAAGGCGGTGATGAGAGTCCTATCCACAATCCGACTAGCTGGCACCCAGGTCCTTTCCTCAGGTCCATAGCCCTCCCAGTCAACGAGGTACTGGAGACCCTACCCCTCCGTCTGGACCGAAGCAGGCGGCGGACGGTGTAAACCAGACCACCATCGACGAGCCGTGGAGGAGGAGGACAAGGCGCAGCAGGGACCAGCGGACTCTCATGAATGGGCTTAATCTTAGACACATGGAAAGTGGGGTGCACCCTCATGGAATTAGGCAGTTGGAGCCGGACAGCAGTTGGGCTAATCACTCTTATGATAGGGAATGGGCCAATGAACCGAGGTGCCAACTTCTGCGACTCCACCCTGAGTGGCAGGTTCCTTGACGACAACCACACCCTTTGACCAACATGGTAGGTGGGAGCCGGGATTCTCCGACGGTTGGCCCCGGTAGTGTAGCTGGCAACGGATCTGAGAAGTGTGGCTCGGGCCTGTGACCAGGTGCGGCGACATCGACGGGCAAACGCAAGTGCAGATGGGCAAGTAACCTCCCCTTCCTGACTGGCAAATAGAGGAGGCTGGTATCCATAAACACATTGGAAAGGGGACATACCGATGGCAGAGCAGGTCAGAGAATTGTGTGCGTACTCCACCCATGTCAATTGCTGCGACCAGGAGTGGGGGTTGCGTGAAGTCATGCATCGCAGTGCCTTCTCGAGCTCCTGATTTGCCCGCTCTGACTGCCCATTGGATTGGGGATGGAATCCGGAAGTCAGACTGACTGTGGCTCCCAGCAGGTGACAGAACTCCTTCCAAAGCGGAGGAGAATTGTGGACCACGGTCAGAAACTACATCCTTTGGCAGTCCGTGGATCCGGAAGACGTGTTCCAGGACCACCTGGGCGGTCTCCTTGGCGGTTGGGAGCTTGGGGGAGGGGAATGAAGTGTGCCATCTTGCTGAATCGGTCAACTATGGTGAGAATGACGGTCTTGCCCCTTGAAGGGGGCAGCCCCGTGACAAAGTCAAGGGCGATGTGAGACCAGGGACGTCTGGGCACAGGCAGGGGCTGCAGCAATCCGGCTGGGGGGCTGGCAGGACGACTTGTGTTGGTTGCAGATGGGGCAGGCTTGGACGATTCCCGTACATCCTTTCTCAGAGCGGGCCACCAGAACCTCTGGGCGAGCAGGTTGTAGGTGCGGGTGGAGCCAGGGTGACAAGCTAGGCGGGAGTCATGTCCCCACTGAACGACCTGGGACCTTAGGTTTTCGGGGACAAAAGGCGGTCAGCTGGGCAAGTGCTGGGACCGGGCTGGTTACGGAGAGCTTCCAGCACCTGTTCCTCAACAGCCCAGGTCAGAGCTGCTACGATGCAGGGACTTGGCAGAATCGACACAGGATCCTTGGAGGGGTTGTCATCCTTCTGGAATTGACGGGAGAGGGCGTCTGGCTTGGTGTTGCGTGATCCAGGCCGGTATGACAGAGTGAAATTAAACCTGGTGAAGAACAGGGCCCAGCGGGACTGCCTGGAGTTCAACCGTTTGGCCGTGCGGATGTACTCCAAGTTCTTATGATCGGTCCAAACGAGAAATGGAATGGTGGACCCCTCCAGCCAGTGACGCCACTCTTCCAAGGCAAGCTTCACAGCCAGCAGCTCTCGGTTCCCTATGTCGTAATTGCACTCAGAGGGGGACAACCGACGTGAGAAAAAGGCACAGGGATGGAGCTTCCTATCCTCCGCAGCCCACTGAGAAATCACAGCACCAACTCCCACATCCGAGGCGTCCACCTCCACAATGAATTGCCGGTCCACGTCAGGCATCTGGAGGATGGGAGCGGAGGTGAACCTTACCTTGAGGGTACTGAAGGCCTTGTCGGCTGCTGGGGTCCAGGTGAAGGGTTGCTTGGTGCTGGTTAGAGCAGTGAGAGGGGCAGCAACGGTACTGTAGTTCCGGATAAACTTTCTATAGAAGTTAGCAAACCCCAGAAACTGTTGCAGCTTCTTTCTGTTCTCCGGAACTGGCCATGACGTGACTGCTGATACTTTGGCAGGATCCATTTGGATACTTCCCTCTGCCACTATGTACCCCAGGAAGGCCACTGTCTTGACGTGAAACTCACATTTCTCTGCCTTGGCGTAGAGGGAATTCTCCAGAAGACGATGAAGGACTTGCTGGACATGGCGGGTGTGTTCAGACAGGTTTCTGGAGTAGATTAAGATGTCATCCAGGTAAACGAAGACAAACTTGTTTAACATGTCCCGCAGTACATCATTCACTAGAGCCTGGAACACAGCAGGAGCATTGGTGAGGCCAAAAGGCATAACCAGATACTCGTAGTGGCCTGTTGGTGTATTGAATGCGGTCTTCCATTCATCTCCCTCCCGGATCCGCACTAGGTGGTAAGCGTTTCTGAGATCCAACTTGGTAAAAACAGTGGCTCCCTGGAGCAACTCAAAAGCAGAGGTGAGCAGAGGGAGAGGGTAACGGTTTTTCACTGTGATGTCGTTGAGTCCCCTGTAGTCGATGCAGGGGCGAAGAGATCCGTCCCTCTTCCCCACAAAGAAGAAGCCAGCACCAGCCGGAGATGAAGATGAACGGATCAATCCTGTGGACAGAGAGTCATTGATGTAGTCCTCCATGGACCTTCTTTCAGGAGCAGACAACGAAAAAGACGGCCCCTAGGAGGGGCTGTTCCAGGGAGGAGGTCGATGGCACAGTCGAACGGTCGGTGAGGGGGCAGAGATGTGGCTCTTGCTTTGTTAAACACTTCTCTGAGACCATGGTAGCATTCTGGGACATGGGAGAGGTCAGGGGCGGAGTTAGTAGGTACTGGCCGAGGGGTAGTGCGGCAGCAAGCAGGCAGGTTCGGTGGCAGTCCTCTCCCCCACTCCCTGATCACCCCGGTCACCCAGTCGAGCTGAGGGTTGTGCCGGGCGGAGCCATGGGTAACCCAGGATGAGGGGTTGGCCTGGAGAGGGGAGCAGGTGAAACTGGATAGTTTCCTGATGGTTTCCCGGACAGACCCATCAAGACCGGGCCGTGACATGAGTGACCGATCCGAGTAAGTGTCCGTCCAGTGCCCGGGCAGGAATAGGAGGTGTCAAACGGAGGTTCTCCAGTCCCAGTTGGCGTGCCAGCTTGATGTCCATTATGTTGGCTTCGGCGCCAGAATCCACCAGAGCAGCCAGGGTGTGAGTAGAGTCAGAGAGGCGGAGGTGAACTTGCAGCAAGGGTTTGCGGTCGGAGGACTGGGTGGTCATTGAGCTCAACCGGACTCCCCCTATGCCCGGTGAGCTTCGGCTTTTAAAGGGCAGGTTACCACACGATGTCCATCACCTCCACAATAGAGGCAGAGGTTTGAGGTGAAGCGGCGCTGGCGCTCTGCAGGAGTGAGAGAGGCTCGCCCAATCTCCATAGGCTCAGACTGATCAAGCTGACTTGGGTGAGTGGCAGTAGCTGACAGGAGCCCAGTCGGATCTCTCCGAATGCCGGTAGTTGGTGGACCTTGGCGCCCCCTCTCACGACGACGGGTCTGTATCCTTCTGTCGATCCGGACAGTCAGTGCGATGGCTTCATCAAGAGTGGAAGGCAGTTCATGGGAGACCAACTCGTCCTTGATATAGTCAGCCAAGCTATGGAAGAACGCGTCCACCAACGATGGTGTGTTCCAAGAACTTCGTCTTGCCAGGGTTCGGAAGTCGATGGAATGGTCTGCGACTGTACGTCTGCCTTGTCGAATACTGAACAGTTCACGAGACGCCTCTGCGGTTGGTGAATCCAGGTCAAACACCTTCAGCATCTCCTCAGCAAACAGGTCGAAGGTTGCACATGCGGGGGTTTGACGTTCGAACTCTGCTGTTCCCCAGAGTCGAGCTCGGCCCGTCAGGTGAGTGATGGCATACCCGACCCTAGCCCCCTCCGTGGCGAAGGTCCTTGGCTGCAAGGAGAACTGAAGTCGGCAGCTAGTCAGGAATGGCCGGACCTGGGTAGAATCGCCGTTGAACCGCTCGGGGTTTCCAATCTTGGGTTCCGGGGCAGCGGCTGAAATGACCGGGGCAGGTAACTCGGAGGCAGGGCTGGTGGGCAGACTGGCTGGGGTAAGGTTGGTGAGGAGTTGGATGATCCTGGCGAGTTGTTGTTGCTGCTGCTGGGACTGCTGCTGGTGCTGCTGGAACTGCTGATGCTGTTGGTAGCCGACCTGAAGCAGAGAGGTGATGTCGCCGCTCATGCGGCCTAGCTCTCTCTCAGTGTGTTCCAGGCGTAGCATGGCGGTGGGTTGCTCAGGTTCTTCGGTTTCCATGTCGGGGGAAGTGTGCGCTGAGTCCATGATGGTCAGATCGTACTGTCACGGTTCAGACAGACGACAAGAGGACCACAATTGCGTCACACCAGAAAGTTTATTTAAACTTAAGGGGAAAGGGATGTAGGGGAGTGAGTGAAGGCTCCAGGGGTTATCCCGTCCGATGTGCTGGGTCTGTGCCTCCCCCAGTGGCAGCGATGCGTCCGATGACGCCGGTGGTTGGTGGTCCAGAAGTCCTGGGGGGAGGAAACACAGACACAACGGGCGGGAAGAAAACAGGCAGAAGTACAGTTCAAGGGAAATCCAAATACGTTGTAGCAAGGCAGAAGGCTGGTCAGAGTTACCGGGTCGAAGAGTAGTCAGGAGTCGTAATGGCAGAAAGCAGGTCTGGTTTTCCTGGGGCAGAAGAGTATCCAAGAATCAGGCAGGTCCGGGGTCACAAAACAGGGGTGAGCCAGAAGCGCGAGCACACAGGTTCCGGGTGTGAGCTTTGCAGACGATCTGACAAAGGAGAGCTGAAAGACGGGACTTTAAATACTGGGAGAGGTTAGTGGGTAATGCAGCGCAGCTGGCAGAGTAATTAGAGCCGAGCAGAGCAGGGACAGGTGGAGCTCGTTAGGCTGAGTAGAGAGAGAGAGATGAGCAGAGTGGAAGATAGTGGAAACACATTAAGGTGGTAACCCGGTGGAGTGAGAGGGCTCATGACACAGATATCTTCCTTATCTCAATGCAAACACTTCAGGCCTTTTGATTGTTCCAAGGAGTGTGTATGGCTCCACCAGGGATCAGAGAACTAAAATCACTAGAGGCAGCGAGCGTTATGTTGACTCACTGAGGCACATTTATGTACAAAAGTTGAACAAGATTTGAAATAGTTTATCATAGTATTTTTTACGACTAATAAAACTTGAAACTTGTAAGCAAGTGAACATTATATGTGCGCTACAAAAACATGCTAAACAACAGCCTCTTGCTATGTGTGCACTTGAATTAAAGGGTAACTACACCCAAAAATCTAAACTTCTCAATTTTTTCCCAGACCTCAAAAGTGGTCTGATGTGGTTTAAGCATTGTTGTGGACACAAAGCCATGTCTGACCTTAATCCAATTAGCTGTTGTGTTGTCACTGGGTGCTGCCTGTTCAGTCTATTGCCTTTGTCCTGGGATGTGTTTGGTGGTGGGGTGGGGGTGGGGGCCGTCAGATTAATAACACCAGTTATTAACAGTTATTAACAACACGGAACAGGAGGGAGTTTGTGTCTAGGAAGTGGGATGGGGGGGCTGATTGTGCCCGTTGTGATTAGTCCAGCATGCTCCGAACCGGAGAATTGATGGCCACCTGCCCTATCTGCACCTTGCAGCATTATTGGATGATTACCTTTGATTAGATTTCAGTGGCTTCTTGCATGCCATCCCCACCTTTACACCAAACAGCCTCACACATCACATCGGACACATCCTTTGTATCTCTCTCACAGTTTTCAGGGACACAGAATACGCTATTACAGTTCATACAGTTCATTCTGTACAAGTTGACGTCTGTATTGGAGTCTCAGCTTGCTGTTCAACATCTCCATCTGTCCATTGTGTCTATGTTCAACATCTCCATCTGTCCATTGTGTCTATGTTCAACATCTCCATCTGTCCATTGTGTCAATGTTCAACATCTCCATCTGTCCATTGTGTCTATGTTCAACATCTCCATCTGTCCATTGTGTCTATCTGAAACATCTCCATCTGTCCATTGTGTCTATGTTCAACATCTCCATCTGTTCATTGTGTCTATGTTCAACATCTCCATCTGTCCATTGTGTCTATGTTCAACATCTCCATCTGTCCATTGTGTCTATCTGAAACATCTCCATCTGTCCATTGTGTCTATGTTCAACATCTCCATCTGTCCATTGTGTCTATCTGAAACATCTCCATCTGTCCATTGTGTCTATCTGAAACATCTCCATCTGTCCATTGTGTCTATGTTCAACATCTCCATCTGTCCATTGTGTCTATCTGAAACATCTCTATCTGTCCATTGTGTCTATGTTCAACCCTATCTGTCCATTGTGTCTATGTTCAACATCTCCATCTGTCCATTGTGTCTATCTGAAACATGTCCATCTGTCCATTGTGTCTATCTGAAACATCTCCATCTGTCCATTGTGTCTATCTGAAACATCTCCATCTGTCCATTGTGTCTATGTTCAACATCTCCATCTGTCCATTGTGTCTATCTGAAACATCTCCATCTGTCCATTGTGTCTATCTGAAACATCTCCATCTGTCCATTGTGTCTATCTGAAACATCTCCATCTGTCCATTGTGTCTATGTTCAACATCTCCATCTGTCCATTGTGTCTATCTGAAACATCTCTATCTGTCCATTGTGTCTATGTTCAACCCTATCTGTCCATTGTGTCTATGTTCAACATCTCCATCTGTCCATTGTGTCTATCTGAAACATGTCCATCTGTCCATTGTGTCTATCTGAAACATCTCCATCTGTCCATTGTGTCTATCTGAAACATCTCCATCTGTCCATTGTGTCTATGTTCAACATCTCCATCTGTCCATTGTGTCTATCTGAAACATCTCCATCTGTCCATTGTGTCTATGTTCAACATCTCCATCTGTCCATTGTGTCTATGTTCAACATCTCCATCTGTCCATTGTGTCTATCTGAAACATCTCCATCTGTCCATTGTGTCTATGTTCAACATCTCCATCTGTTCATTGTGTCTATGTTCAACATCTCCATCTGTCCATTGTGTCTATGTTCAACATCTCCATCTGTCCATTGTGTCTATGTTCAACATCTCCATCTGTCCATTGTGTCTATGTTCAACATCTCCATCTGTCCATTGTGTCTATCTGAAACATCTCCATCTGTCCATTGTGTCTATCTGAAACATCTTCATCTGTCCATTGTGTCTATCTGAAACATCTTCATCTGTCCATTGTGTCTATCTGAAACATCTCCATCTGTCCATTGTGTCTATGTTCAACACACCCATCTGTCCATTGTGTCTATGTTCAACATCTCCATCTGTCCATTGTGTCTATCTGAAACATCTCCATCTGTCCATTGTGTCTATGTTCAACATCTCCATCTGTCCATTGTGTCTATGTTCAACATCTCCATCTGCCCATTGTGTCTATGTTCAACATCTCCATCTGTCCATTGTGTCTATATTCAACATCTCCATCTGTCCATTGTGTCTATATTCAACATCTCCATCTGTCCATTGTGTCTATGTTCAACATCTCCATCTGTCCATTGTGTCTATGTTCAACATCTCCATCTGTCCATTGTGTCTATGTTCAACATCTCCATCTGTCCATTGTGTCTATCTGAAACATGTCCATCTGTCCATTGTGTCTATCTGAAACATCTCCATCTGTCCATTGTGTCTATCTGAAACATCTCCATCTGTCCATTGTGTCTATGTTCAACATCTCCATCTGTCCATTGTGTCTATCTGAAACATCTCCATCTGTCCATTGTGTCTATGTTCAACATCTCCATCTGTCCATTGTGTCTATGTTCAACATCTCCATCTGTCCATTGTGTCTATCTGAAACATCTCCATCTGTCCATTGTGTCTATGTTCAACATCTCCATCTGTTCATTGTGTCTATGTTCAACATCTCCATCTGTCCATTGTGTCTATGTTCAACATCTCCATCTGTCCATTGTGTCTATCTGAAACATCTCCATCTGTCCATTGTGTCTATCTGAAACATCTCCATCTGTCCATTGTGTCTATCTGAAACATCTTCATCTGTCCATTGTGTCTATCTGAAACATCTTCATCTGTCCATTGTGTCTATCTGAAACATCTCCATCTGTCCATTGTGTCTATGTTCAACACACCCATCTGTCCATTGTGTCTATGTTCAACATCTCCATCTGTCCATTGTGTCTATCTGAAACATCTCCATCTGTCCATTGTGTCTATGTTCAACATCTCCATCTGTCCATTGTGTCTATGTTCAACATCTCCATCTGCCCATTGTGTCTATGTTCAACATCTCCATCTGTCCATTGTGTCTATATTCAACATCTCCATCTGTCCATTGTGTCTATATTCAACATCTCCATCTGTCCATTGTGTCTATGTTCAACATCTCCATCTGTCCATTGTGTCTATGTTCAACATCTCCATCTGTCCATTGTGTCTATGTTCAACATCTCCATCTGTCCATTGTGTCTATGTTCAACATCTCCATCTGTCCATTGTGTCTATCTGAAACATCTCCATCTGTCCATTGTGTCTATCTGAAACATCTCCATCTGTCCATTGTGTCTATCTGCAGGTGAAGGATGAGAATAAGATCCAGGAGGTGGTTGACCTGACGGACTACGAGCGTTCTGAGGAGCTCCGCAAGGCCAAGAGCCGCAGCAAGAAAAACCACAGCAAGTTCACCCTGCTGCGCTCCAGAATCCCAGGCAATACGGTGAGTCCACCGGAAGTCCCCACATGAACCCAGATCTAGAACCTTGCAAAGAGCAAACCTGTACCTCAAAGTACTGTACCACAATAGCAACACAATCAATACTTACATCTAAAACACACTGTTGAGATGAGTTTCACGGTACTTTAGCCGGCTATTAACATAGTCAGATCGGTTACAGCAGCCAGATTGACAAGCTGATTGACACTCACCTGACCCGGCTCACCGGACCGGGCCACCACACTGTACACCCTGTCCTTAGTCATTAGCTATGTTCCTCTTTGACTCTACTTAGCTCCTCCCACCTCCTATGTCTCTGCCCAGAGACAATGTCCTCCCTCTGTTCCCTCCCTCTGTTCCCTCCCTATGTTCCCTCCCTCTGTTCCCTCCCTCTGTTCCCTCCCTCTGTTCCCTCCCTCTGTTCCCTCCCTATGTTCCCTCCCTCTGTTCCCTCCCTATGTTCCCTCCCTCTGTTCCCTCCCTCTGTTCCCTCTATTCCCTCCCTCTGTTCCCTCCCTCTGTTCCCTCCCTCTGTTCCCTCCCTATGTTCCCTCCCTCTGTTCCCTCCCTCTGTTCCCTCTATTCCCTCCCTCTGTTCCCTCCCTCTATTCCCTCCCTCTGTTCCCTCCCCTGTTCCCTCCCTCTATTCCCTCCCTCTGTTCCCTCTGTTCCCTCCCTCTGTTCCCTCCCTCTGTTCCCTCCCTATGTTCCCTCCCTCTGTTCCCTCTATTCCCTCCCTCTGTTCCCTCCCTCTGTTCCCTCCCTATGTTCCCTCCCTCTGTTCCCTCTATTCCCTCCCTCTATTCCCTCCCTCTGTTCCCTCTGTTCCCTCCCTCTGTTCCCTCCCTCTGTTCCCTCCCTATGTTCCCTCCCTCTGTTCCCTCTATTCCCTCCCTCTGTTCCCTCCCTCTGTTCCCTCCCTATGTTCCCTCCCTCTGTTCCCTCCCTCTGTTCCCTCTATTCCCTCCCTCTGTTCCCTCCCTCTATTCCCTCCCTCTGTTCCCTCCCCTGTTCCCTCCCTCTATTCCCTCCCTCTGTTCCCTCTGTTCCCTCCCTCTGTTCCCTCCCTATGTTCCCTCCCTATGTTCCCTCCCTCTGTTCCCTCCCTCTGTTCCCTCCCTCTGTTCCCTCCCTCTGTTCCCTCCCTCTGTTCCCTCCCTATGTTCCCTCCCTCTGTTCCCTCCCTCTGTTCCCTCTATTCCCTCCCTCTGTTCCCTCCCTCTGTTCCCTCCCTATGTTCCCTCCCTCTGTTCCCTCCCTCTGTTCCCTCTATTCCCTCCCCCTGTTCCCTCCCTCTATTCCCTCCCTCTGTTCCCTCTGTTCCCTCCCTCTATTCCCTCCCTCTGTTCCCTCCCTCTGTTCCCTTTATTCCCTCCCTCTATTCCCTCCCTCTGTTTCCTCCCTCTGTTCCCTCCCTCTGTTCCCTCCCTATGTTCCCTCCCTCTGTTCCCTCCCTCTGTTCCCTCCTCTATTCCCTCCCTCTGTTCCCTCCCCCTGTTCCCTCCCTCTATTCCCTCCCTCTGTTCCCTCTGTTCCCTCCCTCTATTCCCTCCCTCTGTTCCCTTTATTCCCTCCCTCTATTCCCTCCCTCTGTTCCCTCTGTTCCCTCCCTCTATTCCCTCCCTCTGTTCCCTCCCTCTGTTCCCTCCCTCTATTCCCTCCCTCTATTCCCTCCCTCTGTTCCCTTCCTCTGTTCCCTCCCTCTATTCCCTCCCTCTGTTCCCTCTGTTCCCTCCCTCTATTCCCTCCCTATGTTCCCTCCCTCTGTTCCCTCCCTCTGTTCCCTCTATTCCCTCCCTCTGTTCCCTCCCTCTGTTCCCTCCCTCTGTTCCCTCCCTCTATTCCCTCCCTCTGTTCCCTCCCCCTGTTCCTCCCTCTATTCCCTCCCTCTGTTCCCTCTGTTCCCTCCCTCTGTTCCCTCCCTCTGTTTCCCTCCCTATGTTCCCTCCCTCTGTTCCCTCCCTCTGTTCCCTCCCTCTGTTCCCTCCCTCTGTTCCCTCCCTCTGTTCCCTCCCCTATGTTCCCTCCCTCTGTTCCCTCCCTCTATTCCCTCCCTCTATTCCCTCCCTCTGTTCCCTCCCTCTGTTCCCTCCCTATGTTCCCTCCCTCTGTTCCCTCCCTCTGTTCCCTCTATTCCCTCCCCCTGTTCCCTCCCTCTATTCCCTCCCTCTGTTCCCTCTGTTCCCTCCCTCTATTCCCTCCCTCTGTTCCCTCCCTCTGTTCCCTTTATTCCCTCCCTCTATTCCCTCCCTCTGTTCCCTCCCTCTGTTCCCTCCCTCTGTTCCCTCCCTATGTTCCCTCCCTCTGTTCCCTCCCTCTGTTCCCTCTATTCCCTCCCTCTGTTCCCTCCCTCTATTCCCTCCCTCTGTTCCCTCCCCCTGTTCCCTCCCTCTATTCCCTCCCTCTGTTCCCTCTGTTCCCTCCCTCTATTCCCTCCCTCTGTTCCCTTTATTCCCTCCCTCTATTCCCTCCCTCTGTTCCCTCTGTTCCCTCCCTCTATTCCCTCCCTCTGTTCCCTCCCTCTGTTCCCTCCCTCTATTCCCTCCCTCTATTCCCTCCCCCTGTTCCCTCCCTCTATTCCCTCCCTCTGTTCCCTCTGTTCCCTCCCTCTATTCCCTCCCTCTGTTCCCTCCCTCTGTTCCCTCTGTTCCCTCCCTCTATTCCCTCCCTCTGTTCCCTCCCTCTGTTCCCTCCCTCTATTCCCTCCCTCTATTCCCTCCCTCTGTTCCCTCCCTCTGTTCCCTCCCTCTATTCCCTCCCTCTGTTCCCTCCCTCTGTTCCCTCCCTCTATTCCCTCCCTCTGTTCCCTCCCTCTGTTCCCTCCCTCTGTTCCCTCCCTCTATTCCCTCCCTCTATTCCCTCCCTCTGTTCCCTCCCTCTGTTCCCTCCCTCTATTCCCTCCCTCTATTCCCTCCCTCTGTTCCCTCCCCTCTATTCCTCCTCTATTCCCTCTGTTCCCTCCCTCTATTCCCTCCCTCTGTTCCCTCTGTTCCCTCCCTCTATTCCCTCCCTCTGTTCCCTCCCTCTGTTCCCTCCCTCTATTCCCTCCCTCTATTCCCTCCCTCTGTTCCCTCCCTCTGTTCCCTCCTCTATTCCTCCCTCTGTTCCCTCCCTCTGTTCCCTCCTCTATTCCCTCCCTCTGTTCCTCCCTCTGTTCCCCTCCCTCTGTTCCCTCCCTCTATTCCCTCCCTCTATTCCCTCCCTCTGTTCCCTCCCTCTGTTCCTCCCTCTATTCCCTCCCTCTGTTCCCTCCCTCTATTCCCTCCCTCTGTTCCCTCCCTCTATTCCCTCCCTCTGTTCCCTCCCTCTGTTTCCCTCCCTCTGTTCCCTCCCTCTGTTCCCCCCCTCTATTCCCTCCTCTGTTCCCTCCTCTATTCCCTCCCTCTGTTCCCTCCCTCTATTCCTCCCTCTATTCCCTCCCTCTGTTCCCTCCCTCTGTTCCCTCCCTCTATTCCCTCCCTCTATTCCCTCCCTCTGTTCCCTCCCTCTATTCCCTCCCTCTGTTCCCTCCCTCTATTCCCTCCCTCTGTTCCCTCCCTCTATTCCCTCCCTCTGTTCCCTCCCTCTGTTCCCTCCCTCTATTCCCTCCCTCTATTCCCTCCCTCTGTTCCCTCCCTCTGTTCCCTCCCTCTATTCCCTCCCTCTATTCCCTCCCTCTGTTCCCTCCCTCTGTTCCCTCCCTCTATTCCCTCCCTCTGTTCCCTCCCTCTATTCCCTCCCTCTGTTCCCTCCCTCTATTCCCTCCCTCTATTCCTCCCTCTGTTCCCTCCCTCTGTTCCCTCCCTCTATTCCCTCCCTCTGTTCCCTCCCTCTGTTCCCTCCCTCTATTCCCTCCCTCTGTTCCCTCCCTCTGTTCCCTCCCTCTGTTCCCTCCCTTTCACAGGGACATTGTGTTCCAGACTCACCACACCTCCAACTCCTACACCCAGTATATGATCACCAACGCTGATTGACAGACTAACTTGAGAAACAGAGTGAAAGTGTCACATTTCCAATGCTTGTAGACCATTTGAAATCTGACAGTTTACCAGTCCAGTTCACCTTTGATACATGAAAAGGCTCTTATGGTGAGGCAGTGATTCCCCCATGTCCCCTACACACACTAGTGATGGGCATTTGACGTTTTTTTTATGTTTGCGTACTCTTATTTTTTTTTCGAGTACTAAATCATTATTTTCTTTTATATGTAGAACACAAGGCCCGCACAGGAAAAAAAGATGTGCCCATTAATCTATAGGCCTAACTTGAATGATGCTTGGCTAGGTTTCTTTTTTGTTGTGCCCTGCAAATGCACATGTACAAATGGAACACTAGAGTCAAAGCAAATTAACGTTGTCTTCAAGACAACAAAACATTTCCACACAACATTTCTCTTTCCTGTTCGGGCAGCCACAAAGCACAATCCAAAAAATAGTTTTACAGTAATATTATTATTTTTTATCTCTGGTTAAAGATCAAGCTTTGACTTCCGTATGAGTACTCGATAACTCATGCCCATCCCTAACACACACATGCACTCACAAAGCGGCACACACACACGTGCTTATACACACGTGCTTGCACACGCACACACCATCTGCAGGCTCTCCCAGAACCCCCCAGAGCAGCAGGAGGATAGAGTATCATGTTGGGTTGTCAGGCCAGGAAGCTTGTGTTTCAGCACACAGACAGACACAGACTGAGAGAGATTCTCAGATTCTCCACACAGCTGCAGTTTCCTGTAGCCACAGCGGGAGAAAGAGCACCATATGGTCATATCTGTCCGTGAATGTGTGCGTGAGTGAATGGGTTTCTGGAATGGTACCTATCTGAAGGTATCCCTTACAAGTGGTTTACTGAGAACTATGCATGTTAGGATTTTCCACACTCCCTTCATGCTCAGTAACACAATATTGTGCAAGGCCCTGGCTTCTTACATTCCCTCTCTCTCTCTCCTTTGTGTCTGTCAGGTCCCTAACCTAGTGTTCCTGGCTGTTAGTCCAGAGGAGAAGGAGTCCTGGATAAACGCCTTAAATGGAGCAATTACCAGATCCAAGAACAGCATCCTGGATGAGGTGAGACACACCCCTCGGTGCACCTCCCCTCTCTTTCCCCTCTTCCTCTCTCTGTAGCTTTATAATCTCTTTCCCCTCTTCCTCTCTCTGTAGCTTTATAATCTCTTTCCCCTCTCCCTCTCTCTGTAGCTTTATAATATCTTCCCCCTATTCCTCTCTCTGTAGCTTTATAATATCTTTCCCCTCTTCCTCTCTCTGTAGCTTTATAATATCACACAGCTTTAGATGGCCCAAACTTTACAGGTCCCTATCACACAGCTATAGATGGCCCAAACTTTACAGGTCCCTATCACACAGCTATGGCCCAATCTTTACAGGTCCCTATCACAAAGCTATAGATGGCCCAAACTTTACAGGTCCCTATCACACAGCTATAGATGGCCTTTATAATATCTTTCCCCTCTTCTTCTCTGTGTGGCTTTATTATCTATTTCCCCTCTTCCTCTCTCTGTAGCTTTATAATCTCTTTCCCCTCTTCTTCTCTCTGTAGCTTTATAATATATTTCCCCTCTTCCTCTCTCTGCAGCTTTATAATCTCTTTCCCCTCTTCTTCTCTCTGTAGCTTTATAATATCTTTCCCCTCTTCCTCTCTCTGTAGCTTTATAATATCACACAGCTATAGATGGCCCAAACTTTACAGGTCCCTATCACACAGCTATAGATGGCCCAAACTTTACAGGTCCCTATCACACAGCTATAGATGGCCTTTATAATATCTTTCCCCTCTTCTTCTCTGTGTGGCTTTATAATATATTTCCCCTCTTCCTCTCTCTGCAGCTTTATAATATCACACAGCTATAGATGGCCCAAACTTTACAGGTCCCTATCACACAGCTATAGATGGCCCAAACTTTACAGGTCCCTATCACACAGCTATAGATGGCCCAAACATTACAGGTCCCTATCACACAGCTATAGATGGCCCAAACTTTACAGGTCCCTATCACACAGCTATAGATGGCCTTTATAATATCTTTCCCCTCTTCTTCTCTGTGTGGCTTTATAATCTCTTCCCCCTCTTCCTCTCTCTGTAGCTTTATAATATCTTTCCCCTCTTCTTCTCTCTGTGGCTTTACAATCTATTTCCCCTCTTCCTCTCTCTGTAGCTTTATAATATATTTTCCCTCTTCCTCTCTCTGTAGCTTTATAATCTCTTTCCCCTCTTCCTCTCTCTGTAGCTTTATAATCTCTTTCCCCTCTTCCTCTCTCTGTAGCTTTATAATCTCTTTCCCCTCTTCTTCTCTGTGTGGCTTTATAATCTCTTTCCCCTCTTCCTCTCTCTGTAGCTTTATAATCTCTTTCCCCTCTTCCTCTCTCTGTAGCTTTATAATCTCTTTCCCCTCTTCTTCTCTGTGTGGCTTTATAATCTCTTTCCCCTCTTCCTCTCTCTGTAGCTTTATAATCTCTTTCCCCTCTTCCTCTCTCTGTAGCTTTATAATCTCTTTCCCCTCTTCTTCTCTGTGTGGCTTTATAATCTCTTTCCCCTCTTCCTCTCTCTGTAGCTTTATAATCTCTTTCCCCTCTTCCTCTCTCTGTAGCTTTATAATCTCTTTCCCCTCTTCCTCTCTCTGTAGCTTTATAATATCTTTCCCCTCTTCCTCTCTCTGTAGCTTTATAATATCACACAGCTTTAGATGGCCCAAACTTTACAGGTCCCTATCACACAGCTATGGCCCAATCTTTACAGGTCCCTATCACAAAGCTATAGATGGCCCAAACATTACAGGTCCCTATCACACAGCTATAGATGGCCCAAACTTTACAGGTCCCTATCACACAGCTATGGCCCAATCTTTACAGGTCCCTATCACAAAGCTATAGATGGCCCAAACTTTACAGGTCCCTATCACACAGCTATAGATGGCCTTTATAATATATTTCCCCTCTTCTTCTCTGTGTGGCTTTATTATATATTTCCCCTCTTCCTCTCTCTGTAGCTTTATAATCTATTTCCCCTCTTCCTCTCTCTGTAGCTTTATAATCTCTTTCCCCTCTTCCTCTCTCTGCAGCTTTATAATCTCTTTCCCCTCTTCCTCTCTCTGTAGCTTTATAATATCACACAGCTATAGATGGCCCAAACTTTACAGGTCCCTATCACACAGCTATAGATGGCCCAAACATTACAGGTCCCTATCACACAGCTATAGATGGCCCAAACTTTACAGGTCCCTATCACACAGCTATAGATGGTCCAAACATTACAGGTCCCTATCACACAGCTATAGATGGCCCAAACTTTACAGGTCCCTATCACACAGCTATAGATGGCCCAAACTTTACAGGTCCCTATCACACAGCTATAGATGGCCTTTATAATATCTTTCCCCTCTTCTTCTCTGTGTGGCTTTATAATCTCTTTCCCCTCTTCCTCTCTCTGTAGCTTTATAATCTCTTTCCCCTCTTCCTCTCTCTGTAGCTTACCTCTTTCTCTCTGTAGCTTTATAATCTCTTCCCCCTCTTCCTCTCTCTGTAGCTTTATAATATCTTTCCCCTCTTCTTCTCTGTGTGGCTTTATAATCTCTTCCCCCTCTTCCTCTCTCTGTAGCTTTATAATATCTTTCCCCTCTTCCTCTCTCTGTGGCTTTATAATCTATTTCCCCTCTTCCTCTCTCTGTAGCTTTATAATATATTTCCCCTCTTCCTCTCTCTGTAGCTTTATAATCTCTTTCCCCTATTCCTCTCTCTGTAGCTTTATAATATCTTTCCCCTCTTCCTCTCTCTGTAGCTTTATAATATCACACAGCTTTAGATGGCCCAAACTTTACAGGTCCCTATCACACAGCTATAGATTGCCCAAACTTTACAGGTCCCTATCAAACAGCTATGGCCCAATCTTTACAGGTCTCTATCACAAAGCTATAGATGGCCCAAACTTTACAGGTCCCTATCACAAAGCTATAGATGGCCCAGACTTTACAGGTCCCTATCACACAGCTATAGATGGCCCAAACTTTACAGGTCCCTGTAACACAGCTATAGAGTGCCCAGACTTTACAGGTCCCTATCACACAGCTATAGATGGCCCAAACTTTACAGGTTCCTATCGCAAAGCTATAGATGGCCCACACTTTACAGGTCCCTATCACACAGCTATAGTGGGGGGGGAAAGTATTTAGTCAGCCACCAATTGTGCAAGTTCTCCCACTTAAAAAGATGAGAGAGGCCTGTAATTTTCAACATAGGTACACGTCAACTATGACAGACAAAATGAGGAATAAAAATCCAGAAAATCACATTGGCCCATTCCTCCATGCAGATCTCCTCTAGAGCAGTGATGTTTTGGGGCTGTCGCTGGGCAACACGGACTTTCAACTCCCTCCAAAGATTTTCTATGGGGTTGAGATCTGGAGACTGGCTAGGCCACTCCAGGACCTTGAAATGCTTCTTACAAAGCCACTCCTTCGTTGCCCGGGCGGTGTGTTTGGGATCATTGTCATGCTGAAAGACCCAGCCACGTTTCATCTTCAATGCCCTTGCTGATGGAAGGAGGTTTTCACTCAAAATCTCACGATACATGGCCCCTTTCATTCTTTCCTTTACACGGATCAGTCGTCCTGGTCCCTTTGCAGAAAAACAGCCCCAAAGCATGATGTTTCCACCCCCATGCTACACAGTAGGTATGGTGTTCTTTGGATGCAACTCAGCATTCTTTGTCCTCCAAACACGACGAGTTGAGTTTTTACCAAAAAGTTCTATTTTGGTTTCATCTGACCATATGACATTCTCCCAATCCTCTTCTGGATCATCCAAATGCACTCTAGCAAACTTCAGACGGGCCTGGACACGTCTGGCACTGCAGGATTTGAGTCCCTGGCGGCGTAGTGTGTTACTGATGGTAGGCTTTGTTACTTTGGTCCCAGCTCTCTGCAGGTCATTCACTAGGTCCCCCCGTGTGGTTCTGGGATTTTTGCTCACCGTTCTTGTGATCATTTTGACCCCACGGGGTGAGATCTTGCGTGGAGCCCCAGATCTAGGGAGATTATGAGTGGTCTTGTATGTCTTCCATTTTCTAATAATTGCTCCCACAGTTGATTTCTTCAAACCAAGCTGCTTACCTATTGCAGATTCAGTCTTCCCAGCCTGGTGCAGGTCTACAATTTTGTTTCTGGTGTCCTTTGACAGCTCTTTGGTCTTGGCCATAGTGGAGTTTGGAGTGTGACTGTTTGAGGTTGTGGACAGGTGTCTTTTATACTGATAACAAGTTCAAACAGGTGCCATTAATACAGGTAACGAGTGGAGGACAGAGGAGCCTCTTAAAGAAGAAGTTACAGGTCTGTGAGAGCCAGAAATCTTGCTTGTTTGTAGGTGACCAAATACTTATTTTCCACCATAATTTGCAAATAAATTCATAAAAAATCCTACAATGTGATTTTCTGGATTATTTTCTTCTCCATTTGTCTGTCATAGTTGACGTGTACCTATGATGAAAATTACAGGCCTCTCTCATCTTTTTAAGTGGGAGAACTTGCACAATTGGTGGCTGACTAAATAATTTTTTTCCCCACTGTATATATGGCCCAAACTTTACAGGTCCCTATCACACAGCTATAGATGGCCCAAACTTTACAGGTCCCTATCACACAGCTATAGATGGCCCAAACTTTACAGGTCCCTATCACACATCTATAAATAGGAGAAGCAGAAACACTCTCACTCTGACTATCCAAATCCATGACATCACTGTTAAAGATACAGAATGAATACAGAATTGAGCGACTTTCACATAAAAAACAAACATTTTAGAGGACAAATGGTCAGGCGTGTGGATGGGCTCAGAACAACAGCACCAGCACTGTGAGAGGTATCAGTTACCTCCAGGGCTCCAGTATCTCTGCTGCTCAATAGCCTGATGACATCAGAGACGGGACTCACTCTTCCATCAGGATGGGGTTTCATTGCTCTCAACTGTAGGGTTATCGCAGATGGAGTCCTACATGATGGTACACACATACTGTAGATCTATGTTGATAAAACCGCATTGAATCACAATTTAGCATTGTTTGAAAGTGTTGTGTACAAATAATGTATGTGTATATTAGCTAACCTAGTGCCCTTAAATACACCCTTATACTGAACGCATTACCCTGACAAGACAGTCACATGATTGGAAGCAATTAAATTTTTTATCCTCCAAAATTCTATTCAATCTGTGGATTCCTCCTGGTCGGCTGTACCACATAGAAATGCTAGATTGACTTTAGAATATTGTCCTACAATAGATGCACTAGAGACATGTTGACAATTGGATTTGGGACAATTGCTGATCAATTGGTTTTTGTCAAAGGAAGATGAACAAGACATCTGGATGAGTATGGGCTTTGTCATTGGTTGTCATGTCAGAAAGCAATAAGGCAGGTCATAGCTGTAACTGCATACATTCCATGATTGTGGAGCGACAAGCTAACAAAATAACACTATAGTATGTTTGGCAGAACATAACAGCTGCATGCATCATATAATCACCATTTAAACCCACTCTGTGTTATGTCCAACACCGGAGATGGATAATGGATCATGTTGGCAAACAAATGAAATCCTTTAAAGCTTGAGGAATGAGTGGTACTTTGCTGTAATGGAATGACTCTACTTTGCCTGCACCCAAAACTCCTAACCTCCCCTCTAAAACCCCTAACCTCCCCTCTAAAACCCCTAACCTCCCCTCTAAAACCCCTAACCTCCCCTCTAAAACCCCTAACCTCCCCTCTAAAACCCCTAACCTCCCCTCTAAAACCCCTAACTTCCCCTCTAAAACCCCTAACCTCCCCTCTAAAACCCCTAACCTCCCTCTAAACCCCTAACTTCCCTCTAAAACCCCTAACTTCCCTCTAAAACCCCTAACTTCCCTCTAAAACCCCTAACCTCCCTCTAAAACCCCTAACCTCCCTCTAAAACCGCTAGCCTCCCTCTAAAACCCCTAACCTCCCCTCTAAAACCCCTAACCTCCCCTCTAAAACCCCTAACCTCCCTCTAAAAACCCCTAACCTCCCCTCTAAAACCCCTAACCTCCCCTCTAAAACCCCAACCGCCCCTCTAAAACCCCTAACTTCCCCTCTAAAACCCCTAACTTCCCCTCTAAAACCCCTAACTTCCCCTCTAAAACCCTAACCTCCCCTCTAAAACCCCTAACCTCCCCTCTAAAACCGCTAGCCTCCCCTCTAAAACCCCTAACTTCCCCTCTAAAACCCCTAACCTCCCCTCTAAAACCGCTAGCCTCCCCTCTAAAACCCCCTAACCTCCCCTCTAAAACCCCTAACTTTCCCTCTAAAACCCCTAACCTCCCCTCTAAAACCGCTTAGCCTCCCTCTAAAACCCCTAACCTCCCCTCTAAAACCGCTAGCCTCCCCTCTAAAACCCCCTAACCTCCCTCTAAAACCCCTAACCACCCCTCTAAAACCCCTAACCTCCCTCTAAAACCCCTAACCTCCCTCTAAAACCCCTAACATCCCCTCTAAAACCCCTAACTTCCCCTCTAAAACCCCTAACCTCCCTCTAAAACCCCTAACCTCTCCTCTAAAACCCCTAACCTCCCTCTAAAACCCCTAACTTCCCTCTAAAACCCCTAACCTCCCCTCTAAAACCCCTAACCTCCCTCTAAAACCCCTAACCTCCCCTCTAAAACCCCTAACTTCCCTCTAAAACCCCTAACCTCCCCTCTAAAACCCCTAACTTCCCCTCTAAAACCCCTAACCTCCCCTCTAAAACCGCTAGCCTCCCCTCTAAAACCCCTAACCTCCCCTCTAAAACCCCTAACCTCCCCTCTAAAACCCCCTAACTTCCCCTCTAAAACCCCTAACCTCCCCTCTAAAACCGCTAGCCTCCCCTCTAAAACCCCTAACCTCCCCTCTAAAACCGCTAGCCTCCCCTCTAAAACCCCTAACCTCCCCTCTAAAACCCCTAACCACCCCTGTAAAACCGCTAGCCTCCCCTCTAAAACCCCTAACCTCCATTTCCTAAAATACAGATAAGCCACATGTTGTCACATAAAGACCTAAATTCAATACTCAACCCCATGACTCTGTATTGAGGACACAAGGCTCTTAGGGTGGGTGACTGGGTGTAGTCACAGGGCACATATTCTGGTCTGCTCCATATTTTCTCCTTCCACCTGATTATGTAAATGGTTAAAAGCTTTCAGATGCAATTGACAATATGACTTTGATATTAGACATAAAATCCCAGCGGATAAAAGATTACATGTTGCTTAGTCCTACTAGCCAGTGAATAAACGACACTCCAGCTGAACTTGCTTCATCAGTGGAGACGGTGTTATCACTAGATGACAGTGTAGAGGTGTTGGTCGTCAGTGTGGCTATAGGTTAGCTATAGGTTAGCTATAGGTTAGCGGCCTGTTTCCCAAGGCCTTATGCAATATGTTGTGGCCCATTTCGCCCAGTGAATCACATGCCTGTAGATAATCAATCAATGATTAGGCCGATAATAATGATCAATAAACTACCCAACCCACTCCAACACAAACACAGCCCTCAGGCTAATGTGAAAGCATGTCAATCCCCTCACTCCACATGTGACTGTTTCATTATCTCTCTCTCTCTCTCTCTCTCTCTCTCTCTCTCTCTCTCTCTCTCTCTCTCTCTCTCTCTCTCTCTCTCTCTCTCTCTCTCTCTCTCTCTCTCTCTCTCTCTCTCTCTCTCTCTCTCTCTCTCTCTCTCTCTCTCTCTCTCGCTCTCTCTCTCTCTCTCTCTCTCTCTCTCTCTCTCTTGTTCTCTTTCTTTCTCTCTTCTTTCTTTCTTTCTTTCTTTCTTTCTTTCTTTCTTTCTTTCTTTCTTTCTTTCTTTCTTTCTTTCTTTTTTCTTTCTTTCTTTCAGGTCATGGTTGAGGATGAAAACCTTCTGTCCCATCTCACACGGGACCGGGCTAAGATCCCTCACACACGGCGCCTGCCTACACGAGGACACATCATGGCTGTGGTAGGTATCCTGCTTCTCCTGGCCTGTCTTGTCTTATGTCTCCTTATTACCACAACGGCTGGTTGGAGACAATTCCAACTCGGTCAATTGAGCTTTAATTCAATGAGTCAGTTGGACATGGTAATGATCAAACTACTTTCAACAGGGATTTTTGATTAGTTTAATCCGATTCATTTCCTACCTTAACTAAATCACAATGGGCCTTACCCTGATCTCAGTCTTTCTCACTGTGTCTGATATCACTAACAGACTGTTTCTCCCTGCTCCGTATCCAGACCTCCACTTCTACCTCTGACGGCATGTTGACCCTTGACCTGATCCAGGAGGAGGCCAGCCCCAGCACAGACGGCCAGGACACCTGTGACAAGAGCTTCCGGGTCAACCTGGACAAATCCACCCAGCTCGACTGCCTCAGGTCCAAAACAGAGGGTGCCATCAGTAGCATCTGCCTAGTGACTCCCGCAGAGGTCACTGGGAAGTCCCAGAGTCTGCCGCGCGATACCGCGGTAGCCTGGGACGATAAACAGCAACTTCAGAGCCCGATGGAGAAATCCTGCACCCCTCAGCCGGGCAAGAGGCTCACACCGGCCGAGAAAAGCCGATGCGCCTCCATGGACGAGATCCTCTCGCACTCCGAGACACGGGCCACCAAACCCAGGACACCCCTCCCCCGCTCTGCGACCTCTGCCCCCCTAGGCAACCTGCCGCCCATCAGCCAGCTGCAGGACCTCATCGCTCAGAAGCTGGAGAGAACTCAGGAGCTGCTGACGGAGGTGCAGGGGGCGAAGGGGGAGGAGGGGGCAAAGGGGGAGGAGGTGCAGGGGGCGAAGGGGAAAGGGAAGGACTCGCCAGGTTCCAAGGGCTCCAGGGGTTCCTCAGACATGGCCCGGGCGGAGGCTGAGAGGCTGCTGAAGGAGGCAGCGTCCACATGGGGTCAGGCCAAGGAGGTTCTAGAGGAGGTGAAGGAGCTGAGGGCGCTCTATCGTCAGCTGGACTCCCTGCCCACCACCCCCACCTCCCTATCACCCCTCACGCCCTCCAACAGTGGCAAGCAGACTGACTACAGGAAGAGCATGATGTGACCGTCAGAGAACTCAACACAGACTTGACTATGAATCCCTCAGCAAAAGAAAACTACTAAACATGCAAAGCCACAATATTGTAAAATATGTCTGTTTCTCCCCTTCTGTGTCCTTTCACTTTATTGATGCTGTGACAAAGTGAGGACATTCAGTTGCCCAACGACGTCCCCTGTGGTTAACCATTGTGCCCTTACATGTCTGCTTGATGAAGGTGTGGGGGGCAATCTAGGGTCTGAGGTACATGTTGGCCAGGGAGTCCAGTAGAGATCCTGTCTCTCTGTACTGACCGGCTGCTGAAAGACCTTGTGATACTGCAGTGTCAGGTTTTTCTCTCGATGTTTTCCTCTGCATTGGTTGTCAAAGAGGGGATGTTCCACATGTAGGGTTTGGCCGGGGAATCAGAAGGGCTCTCCTCTCCAGGGATAGACACACAGTGGTTGAGGAAAACTCAGATTAGAGGAAGGGAAACATGGTGTCCAGACCGGCCCCGCATGTTCGGAATGTGAATGTTTTCCTTTTTCTGTTACACAACACACTGGAAGGTTGGTCTGAGCCAGATTCCCAACGAGCACCGCTCAAAAACCAACAGCAGTCCACTGTACACAGTACAGTACACCACCCTCCCTCCCTCCCTCTGCTGCTGCCCTGGGAATGGAGCTCAGCGGCATCCTCATCTCTGCTGGACCATTATGATTCACAGGGACAAGGGGAGGTCGGGGAACCAGTTCACAGAGTCAGAACGCACTGACGTTCCTTAGGGTGTTTCTGTCTGTTCCATGAGCCATATGACACGGTCAAAATGGATGACGTCTGTCTGGGTTGTGTTGTTACTAGATGGTACATACTAGGACAGGGCTGTTCCTTTCCTGTAGGCCTACAGCCAGTTGTCTTCAGCCAGTTGCCACTGCAGCCATTGTTTCGCATGCTACTGTAGAGCCATGGAGCCGGGATGGTGTCTGTGTGTGTCTGGTATGAGTGGTGATTATCATGCTACTGTAGAGCCATGGAGCCGGGATGGCGTCTGTGTGTGTGTATGGTATAAGTGGGAGACGTGACATAGAGGTCAGATGCAGTACTGAGGAGAGGAACCACTTGTAAGTGATTTGCTAAAATAGTAATAATAACAGAATTGCACTATAAAGGAAGGCTGTAAAACAAGAGGATGAAACTGGCGGGTAGAAACTGGAGAGAACAGATGTGTCTAATATGGCTTTTCACTCTGTTCTACATATTTGTTACGACAAGCTACTGTGTCTAGAAACATACAGACTGCACAGTTCCAACACCTTGATACCTAAGACAGTCACTCGGCTCGCTACTGTTTGAAAATCTGAGCTTTTCAAAGGTACAATGTGTGTAAACAATGCTGTTGATGAATACATCCCTCCGGCTAGCTAACAGTGATGCTAATGCTTGACCTCTGACCTCCCTGTCCTACTTAAGGTCTTATAGGGTTTATGTCAGAGAAGAGAGAGAGAGAGAGAGCGAGAGCGAGAGAGCGAGAGAGAGAGAGAGAGAGAGAGAGAGAGAGAGAGAGAGAGAGAGAGAGAGAGAGAGAGAGAGAGAGAGAGAGAAGCAGCCAATGTACAGTGCGCCTCGCCAGAGCACCCCAACTTGTTTTATAGTCAGTAGCTAACTAACGTATGTTATGTGTTTGCACAGTGCTGTGGAAATGGTTCGCTCTGGACTGTCAAACAGACAAAAAAAACAGTGTTATGATTATGTTATTATCATTGTTTGTGTTTTTTATTTGTTTAAAATGCTTTTGTAGGATGATTTAAGGCAGGCTTTAGAGAACAAAATGGGCAGGGCATTCTAGAACGTTCACGCTCTTAGAATGCTCAACTTGAAACTATGCATATTGTAGTTTTATTCTGTTTGTTCAACCACAACCCAATAACAGAAGGCAAAAATCACTGAAGTTGGATTTTATGAATGGACATAAAAGAGGGTGAGGTGAGAAAGATGTTAGAAAGAAGACAACAGAAAACAAAGCTTTCCCCAGGAAACATTTAACTGAATAGGCCATAAAAAATATGTTTACTAGTACGTCTATTATTGTTGGTGTCATTTAGTTTTATCTGGGATGAAGTACTATCTTGTGTGAGGCTGAACACAAAACCTAATGTTTGTGCAATCCTGAAAAGATTGATATGACCCCCGATGCACTGTACATTCTTGGAGCAGTTTTAATCATCTCAAAGGATGTTGCTGTATTTGCTTATTGCGTTGCATTATGATGGAAACGGAAGTGGCTTTGCTTTGCACTGAAGTTCATCACTTCTGGACTTTCAAAGTACTTGAGACACAACCACTTGTGCAATTATAACAATCAGCCTAATTCAGACAACCATTGTTCTACAATGAATGTGTGCTTTTTTAAGTCAAAACCTAGCCGAGAATTGTAATAAAATGATTTTGTATGTCCTTTGAGAAGAATGCCCTACTGGAATATAGGGGTGGTTTTCATAGGAAATGCTGAGGTAGGAAGTGATTGATCCAAGCATTGTATTTATGGCAGCAATAATACCATCTTCAAGCTATGCCAAAGATAATATGGCTGTACAAGGTAATAAAACTATTCCCATTGAAATACATTGATAATGTAAATAAGAATGTTTCATATTTTCTAGTTGACAATGTAAACGTCAGCCTACTTGTTCTGACAACCTTTTCACATGTGTGAAATGGTTGGTCACACCGACTCCAACCTAAACAATCCATCAAACACCAAATCAACTTAACGTCTTCTACATCTGGCAATGCATTCTGGGATATAATATTAATATATGCAGACACTCTTATCGAAAGCGATTTACAGTCATGCATGCATCCATTTTACGTATGGGTGGCCCCTGGAATCGAACCCACAACCATGGCGGTGCAAGCACCATGCTCTACCAACTGATCCATACAGGACCAGGATACAGGAGGTGTGGTCACAAGTTGTGAAATCCAGCCAATATTGGCCACACATGGTCACACAAAAACGCATAACATTCAATCATGAGTTATTTCTGTAAGGTGAAATGTCTTCCTTCTTTTTATGTATGATATGTTTATGTTGTCATATTTTCAGTTTCCCTTCCAATTTTGTTCACCAAATGTGGGTCTGGCACCAAACAGTAGCTACCGCAGCCTTAAATACCAAGAGGATTATAGGAAAGTTACTCAGCAACTACAATGATTGTCCCCCAGCCATTTACAAAATCCTAATTCTTGTACATTATGGATGAGAGGAAGATTGTACCATAGGAATACAATAGCAGAGTACGAGCTAGGTGGATTACTTGATGGAAATGGAGAAGGAATTGTACACAGACTCAGAGGTTTAAATCCTGCTCGCTCAGGGTTCCATTTTAATAAATTGTGCTAAACAAAAGAAATGGAGGATTACTTTCTTTATTTTTAACCAAATCAGTTCAAGACCGCCGCCTAGAGCATTTAAAACGACACTCACTCACACTCTCTCTCCCAGTCTGTAGATATGTACATGCACACACGCACAGACACACACCCACACACACACCGGCCCAGACAGACAGAGAGCTGGGCCTACAGCATGGCGGACTGTGTTATGGTGGCACCTCTTTAAAACTGGGTGAGATGTGGCACCAATGTTCACAGCACCATTGAGGCGGGAAGAGGAACAGATACTGACAGTGATTTTCAATGAGACTGCAAGACACAAAAATACACCCCAGAAATGAAGAAGCCAGAACACAGCCGCGAGAAGGCTACTGTATGAATGGAATACATGCAATACATTCTCTGCCCAATGCACACTTAAATACGTATACATATTACACTGTCTTTCTCTCGCTCTGTCTCTCTCTCTCTCTGTCTCTCGCTATGTCTCTTGTTCTCTTTCTCTCTGTTTTGTTCTCTCTCTCGCTCTCTCCCTTGCTTTCTCTCGTTCTCTCTCTCTCTTGCTGTCTCTCTCTCTCTCGGCCTGTGGAGATCCTGACACTCCGGGGGGCAGAATCTCCTCTGAGAGGGCAGCAGGCGCCTGTGGCCTCCTTCATGCCAAGCCCTGCTCATTAAACACGAGAGAGGTCCCTCTGCCTCCTCTAATTAGGAATGACGCTGCTCTGCTCCGTGACTAACTGCAGTCAGACTCCAGATGTCAACACTTTATCCAACAGCGTAGCAGACAGGAAGAAGCTTCCTGTCACCACGTGTCTAATGGGTGTATATGATTTTATGAGTGACGCTCCGCGTTGACTTACACATTGAGGAAGAGAAACATCTCATGGTCACCTCAAGCATCCTTGAGGTATTTGTTTAGCACACATGTGTTACCAACCTGGACTCAGGGGTAGATGGAACATAGTACATGTAAATCTGTCTCCCTCCATTTAGTATGATATGTTACATTTCGTATGGTATGTATTAATTTGTGGATATCCATCATCAATTTCATATGATATGTTACAAATTCAAATGTATTGTGGCTAACGTTAGCTAGGTGGCTATGTGGCTAATGCTAACGTTAGCTAGGTGACTAACGTTAGCTAGGCTTGGGGTTAGGGTTAGGGTTAAAGGGTAGGTAGCATAAACGTAACCACATGTAACATATGGATTTGCATCAAAAGTCCCAATGCAAAGTTACACCTCCAGTTCAGCTCCGGTCAGCGGCTCCACTTCAGACCCAGAAGTCAGCCCCTCTCCAGGTTCGGGGTCTCCCACACCAGGGTCCAGACAGGGCTTGGTACATCGTGGGAGGAAGGAGAGGGGAAGCATCGCGCCGAGGTCCAGACCAGACCAGGGCCGCAACGGGGAGGCAGAGAGGGAGAGGTCGTCACGCCCGGAGCCGGATCCGCCTCCAAGGCTGAAAGCCCACCCGGACCCTCCCCTGTTAGGTCAGGTTTGTGCGGCCGGAGTCCGCACCTTTGGGGGGTACTGTCACGCCCTGACCTATGGAACTCTTGTTTGTTGAGTCAGGGTGTGAATGTCTATTTGAGATCTATGTTAGTCTCTTTTTATGTTGCAGATCTAGGTTGATATTTCTATGTTTGGCCGGGTGTGATTCCCAATCAGAGGCAGCTGTCGCTCGTTGTCTCTGATTGGGGATCATACTTAAGTAGCCTGGTTGCCTACCTTAGTTGTGGGATCTTGTTCCGTTTAGGCTTGTCTGTGTCTAGCCGGAGGACTTCACGTTACGTTGTTTCTTGTTTTGTTGTATGTTTATTGAGTAAATAAACATGTACGCTTTTCACGCTGCACCTTGGTCTGACCCGTCTCTCAACGATCGTGACAGAAGATCCCACCGAACGAGGACCAAGTAGCATGGCCAGGAGCAGACATCCTGGACATAGGAGGAGATCCTGGATGGTAAGGGATCTTGGACATGGGAGGAGATCCAGGCTGGGATGGATCGCTGTCCTTGGGAACGGACAGAGGAAGCCCGGGTAGGAGAGGAGCAACGGCGACACCGACGGCGCCAGCCGAGGAGGAAGCCCGAGAGGCAGCCCCAAGAAAATGTTTTGGGGGGGCTAAAGGGGTGGTCGAGAATCGAGAGAGAAGAGCCCCGACCACTGCACCCGGTGGGGTTCCAGTTGGAGTCCCTACGACCATGGGAACAGGAATGGGAACAGTTTTACACGGAGGAGGTTCTGTTCCCTAACTCGTGGGGGCTCCCGGAGGAGTCCTCACTGGAGGAGAATTGGCGAGAGAGAGAGAAGGACTGGAGCAGTCTGAGAGAGGAGGCCACCACGTTACGGGGGCTGTTAGCTCAGAGAGAGCAGGAGTTATCCGTTCAGAGGGAGGTACTACAGGATGCTCAAAGGGAGAAGGAAGTAGTGGAGGCACGGAGAGAGGAGTTGGTCAGGCAACAAAAGGAGCGTGTGTTCATTGAGGAACCTAGGTATGCGGAGATACGCACTGTGTCGCCAGTGCGCATTCACAGCCCAGTGTGTCCTGTGCCAGTGCCCCGCACGTGTAGTGCGAAAGTGGGCATCCGGCCAGGACGGGTTGTGCCAGCTCCCTGCACCAAACCAGTGGTGCGTGTATCCAGTCCGGCACGGCCCGTACCTGCTCCCCGCACCAAACCAGTGGTGCGTGGGATCTTGTTCCGTTTAGGCTTGCCTGTGTATAGCTGGAGGACTTCACGTTACGTTGTTTCTTGTTTTGTTGTATGTTTATTGAGTTAATAAACATGTACGCTATTCACGCTGCACCTTGGTCTGACCCGTCTCTCAACGATCGTGACAAGAAGATATCCAGAAATAAGTTTATAAATATGTAATATCCCAAAGACATAACTATGTTTGTATAGGTAACCAGATCGTGACTACAACTAAGTTACTAAGTCTTTGACCACACTATGTTGTTACATTGGTGAGTAAAAACTCCTTTAAGGTTAGAATTAAGGTTAGGGGTAGGAGTTAAGTTAAAGGGTTAAGGTTAGGGGAAGGGTTACCTAAGTAGCTAAAAAGTAGTAAGTAGTTGCAAAGTTGTTAATTAGCTAAAGTTGTCCATGATGAGATTCGAATATGCAACCTTTGGGTTGCTAGACGTTTGCGTTATACGCCCACCCATCCACCATAACCAACCACCCTCCTTTTGTTTTTGCCTTAAGTAACCTTCTGTCTTATGTAACCATACCAAAACGTAACATATCATACTAATTTGAGTGCTCCGAATTTACATGTACTATGTTACGTCTATTCTATGAGACCAGGCTGGTGTTACCCCCAATTAACATTAGGGTTCAGTGAATACAAACTATGAGCAAGAAAGAGGAAGATGAAGAATGTCTACAACACGGGTGCCTCTTCCTGATTCCACTCGGCTGTGTGCGGTTAGTCACAGACTGTGTCTAGAAATAACAGAGCCGGAGCCGATCATGCTCTATCAGCAACACACACGGTCTGGTCTGTCTGTCTCAGACGGTGTCACGGCTCTGTTCAGAGCAGCCTAAGTTCTTAAGTCGAGCGTTCTTGGCTCAGTTCCATCATTTCACTCCAACTACAGTTTCTGGGGGTGAAAAAAAATCAGAAAATGTATCCGACTGGCCTGTGATCTCCTTGTGACTGATGTTCCAAGAACTCTGTCTTTCATGTGTTTTCTCAAACATGAATAGTCAGGATTGTCAAAACATTTACGCAATCCATGCTATATAATGTAATAAAGTATTACATAGCCCAAATAATCCCAAATATCACTATTTCTAAAAGAAGCCATAGAAAGTTGGTTGCAATTTCAATTTAATCCTCCAGAAACGACAGAACAAATAATGCAACAAATATTGTGGTTAAATTCAAATATACTAATTGACAAAAAACCTTTATTTTTTGACAGAATGTTTAAAAAAGGTATAATCTTCGTAAATGATATCATCGGTAGGACTGGTGGAGTTATGTCGCACATGCAGCTAACAAAAACATATGGAAATGTCTGCTCTACCCAAAATTACAACCAAATAATTGCAGCCTTACCGCAAAAGTGGAAGAGGAAAGTGGAAGGGGGAGAAAGTAAGGAACTTGTCTGTCGGCCTTGCATTAAAGAACATAATTGGTTAAGGAAAACTGTGATAAATAAAAAAGTATATCAGTTTCACTTAAGGACCAAAGGATTGACAGCCGTCCCATATAGATTGCAAAATAGTTGGGAAGAGATCTTTGACGTACCGATCCCATGGCATAGTGTTTATGAACTGACACGCAAAACGACACCGGATTCAAAAATTTGAATCTTTCAATTTAAATTATTATATAAATTCTTGCTACCAATAGAATGTTATTTATATGGGGGATACAATCTTCCCAGCTCTGCAGATTTTGCTGTGAAGAGACAGAATCATTAGATCATTTGTTTTGGTTCTGTCCATTTGTAGCTTGTTTTTGGACACAGGTCCAGGAATGGCTAAAGGATTGCAATATTTACCTGGAGCTAACCTTGCAGATAGCATTACTGGGTGATCTGAAAAGTCATAGTCAATCAATCAATAATATAATAATACTTTTAGCAAAAATGTTTATTTTTAATTCACAATCTGTAGAAGCAATGAGAATAGAAAGGTTCAGAACTTTTGTAAAACATCACAGTACGGTTGAAATATATATGGCAAATAGAAATCCTATATGGATGGTGTTAAGAGATAGATGGGAGGTATTGAATAGAGTTGAAGGATGGGACTAATAACAAATAACAACAAATAATAACAAAGATAGCTAATAATGTAAGCATACTGTGTCCATAATAAGTATATAGGTTGTATGTTGGGAGCTTTTGGGAAAGAGCACAGTTCGAAAGATATGGCATATAGAAGCAAACCGGATGGACATCATGAAAATGATCGGAGAGGTTGAGAGTAGAAGAAGTTCAGGAGCAAAAAAAAAAGAATATATATATATATATATATATATATATATATATATATATATATAATAGAATTATTGTAAAATTAACTCTGTCCATAAGGTGTAGATAGTAAGTATAGGCTGGAAGTAGAGGCCTGGGCATTGTTGTTCACTAATTTACTCCAAGTAGGGAAAGGATGGCGGGGTTGAAAAGTAATAAAGGGGAGTATATATATAAAAAACATGGGGGATTGGAAGTGATGCAGACAATTACATTGATAGAAGATACAATCTATCTGCAATATTAAGATGATCCATCCCCCCCAACAATTTTTTTTTTTTTTTTAACTTTTACAAATAATATTTAAAAAAAGAAAAATAACATTCTTTATCTGGTGCTAAGTGTGTCCAAACACAATATACCACTCCATCTATGTTCTGCTAGAGACATCTCTCCTTGCCATGTAACCATATTGAGTTATACCACATCAAAGTATACTGCAGCATATGGTGCACATTTCTCCTATTAAATTCTACTCTAATGCTGTTTCCACATTGGTGGTCCAGTCCAGCTCAAGCCGTTTTCATTTTATCGCACTGCATGATGGGAGTGAGACAGATGTCCTGCCAAAAAGCATTCTGGGTACAGAGCTCATGTTGTGGAAACCATGCAAAGCTGCTGCTCTCTGGCTCTGCCTCTGATTTGCATATACTTGCCTTCCAGAATTGGAAGGACCACAACAAGGTGTTCTGCCTTAGAAGTGAAGAGATGCTTCATGGCAGAGCCTACATCTCTGGGAAACTACAACTGACAAAGTTTGTGAGGGTTCATACGCCATGACACCTGCAAAGAATGCTGTGGCTCTAACTTTATTGCAGGACAATATGTTACTTGGCAATATTCTTGAGCTTGCGATTCATACAGGTCTGCATCATGTAAAGAGACCAGGGGCTCTAGTCAATCCGCATTGTGGAATTTCTGCTTTACAGCGTGATTCAAATTTAAAGGCAATGTTCTCGCTTTAGCGTAGACTGCATGTCAGCTCAATCGGAAATTACCTTTAAATTTATATCGCGGAATTTGTAACGCTTCAGCCTTACAGATTGAATAGAGCCCCAAGTCATGAGATCATTGGGCGCTAAAGTAGGCTATCATTTCGTTTTTACATTCTCTTTACATGTTGTTTTGCCTAGCTCTATCCAAGTTCATTTGATTTTACTTTGCTTACATCTGATTTTGCCTCGGACTATTTGCAACTTCCCTCACCCCATCAGAAGATTATTTATTTTGTGAATGTGCTGTGTTGTGTTCAGGAGGGATTTATTTTAGCTTTGATCACCATGGAGATTTGGTTGAGACGGAGAGAGATAGTGTTAGGCTGAGCCTCCAGGTCCAGGGGGAGAGGAGAGGAGAGAAGAAGAGGGGAGAAGAGAGGAGGGGAGCGGAGAGGAGAGGAGAGGGGGGAGGAGAGGAGGGAAGGAGAGGAAGGGAGGAGAGGAGAGGAGATGAGAGGAGAGGAGAGGAGAGGAGAGAGGAAGGAGAGGAGAGGAGAGGAGAGGAGAGGAGAGGGAGAGGAGAGGGAGAGGGAGAGGAGAGGGAGAGAGGAGAGGAGAGGAGAGGAGAGGGAAGGAGAGGGGGGGGGGAGAGGAGAGGAGGAGGGGAGGGGAGGGAGGGGAGGGGAGGAGGGGGAGGAGAGGAGGGGGAGGAGAGGAGAAGACAAGACAAGACAAGACAAGAGAAGAGAAGAGAAGAGAAGAGAAGAGAAGAGAAGAGAAGAGAAGAGAAGACAAGACAAGACAAGACAAGACAAGACAAGACAAGACAAGACAAGACAAGACAAGACAAGACAAGACAAGAGAAGAGAAGAGAAGAGAAGAGAAGAGAAGAGAAGAGAAGAGAAGAGAAGAGAAGAGAAGAGAAGAGAAGAGAAGAGAAGAGAAGAGAGGAGAGGAGAGGAGAGGAGAGGAGAGGAGAGGAGAGGAGAGGAGACACCCTCCAGCTGCTTGTCTGTCTGACTCTGCTCCTCTCTGGGAGTGGGACAGTCTCTGGGCTCTCTGGGGATGGGACACAGTCTCTGGGCTCTCTAGGGATGGGACACAGTCTCTGGGCTCTCTAGGGATGGGACACAGTCTCTGGGCTCTCTAGGGATGGGACACAGTCTCTGGGCTCTCTGGGGATGGGACACAGTCTCTGGGCTCTCTGGGGATGGGACACAGTCTCTGGGCTCTCTGGGGATGGGACACAGTCTCTGGGCTCTCTGGGGGATTCAGGGAGGTAGGAGCAGTGGGCTGTGCATGAGGACACAGGCAGTGTTTGTGTTTGAATGTTTGTGTGTGTGTGTGTATGCTTGTGTGCGTGTGTGTTTAATTGTACTTATCGGTGCACAGTAAAGACAGATTCCAGGGATGTGATCTGCTGATACCCTCCTTTAGGGAGATTCCCTTCTTTGCTGTGTCAGCAGTCTGTCAGAGTCTTAAAAGACAGCCGAAGCTCCAGTGAGTGACCCTCTGTAAGTAGGCACTGGCTTGCTTCTGTGCGTGGAAACGGAGAACGATTTTTCAAGAAGAGAAAAATCACAAATCCCCCATTGACATCCATTAATAATTTATACATAAGTTAACCATGCTTAGCCCTGTGTGCATATGGAAGGTAGACAGGCAGACAAAAAGCCCAGCATAGCTGCATCGGCTCATGGGGAAAAACCTTCCCCCTAAAAGCTGAATGTCCATATAAGGCATGGAGCAGCCCGAGTGCTGTGATTTGCTGGCTTAGAGACACAGGGAGGGAGGAGGGTAAGGTTAATGCAGGAGGTGTGTGTGTGCGTGTGTGTGTGCGTGAATGGGTGTTCGTATTTGTGTTGCGATGAGGGAAGTAGTTGAGGACAAAAAAATAAAACGTGAATAATAAATTGATGAGCAATATAACAGTGTGTACGTATAGCGATAGCAGAAGTTAGAGAGTGTATTTGTTTGTGTTGTGTTGACATGCAGTAGTATACTGTATATGCGTATCGTATGGCCTGAGTGTATGTGGTATGTGTCTGTGTGTGATTCCAGGCCGGAGGGGATTTATAGGGCCTGGGATAGCTATAGAATGCATGATGACAGAGTTATGTAACTGCAGTGGACAACGCCTCCATACGATCGGGCCAGAGATGCTGACTCTGATGAGAGTCCCTTCTCTCTCTCTCTCTCTCTCTCTCTCTACACCTCCCCATCTCTCTCTCTCCATCTTTCTTTCTCTCACTCTCTCTCTCTCTCTGTCTCTACACCTCCCCATCTCTCTCTCTCTCTCTCTCTCTCTCTCTCTCTCTCTCTCTCTCTCTCTCTCTCTCTCTCTCTCTCTCTCTCTCTCTCTCTCTCTCTCTCTCTCTCTCTCTCTCTCTCTCTCTCTCTCTCTCTCTCTCTCTCTCTCTCTCTCTCTCTCTCTCTCTCTCTCTCTCTCTCTCTCTCTCTCTCTCTCTCTCTCTCTCGACAATGTTAAGTTGCGCTTCCTCCCAAACTGGACAACAATGACAGCTCTAATGTCTGTGCTATTGTGTGTGGCTGTGAATTATTCAACAGCAGGCAGACAGCCCTAACCCTCTTCAGCTTTCAAACACAGAACACGAACAGGGTAGGATCACGGTGTGGTAATATCGTTTTCAGTAAGCATATCTCAAAGACACAATCCATTGTCTTTCTGCTAGTGTAATGTTTTCTGTTTTATGGATTATTCTGCTGTGAAACCAATTTCCCCTTGTATTGAGAGATAATCAAGTTTTCAACTATACTACTATAAACTCCCCTTTCCAAAAGTGTTGGGGTGACATAGTCTGATATATTCTGATATATAAAAATCTATAAATTGTTGTGTATTGTAATAACAATCTGATTGAGTTTAATCTCTTGTGCACGTGGCCATCACACAGTATCAACTTCATACAGCTCCCTCAAACAGTCCACAGAGCGTCATTCATCATATCACTGAGTAACGACACCCCTGGATGCCTCCACTAAATGAAGCGGCATCTCTTGCCCTTGGAAGTGCCCCAGAGGAGCCCTAAATGGGGGTACTTTGTGCCCTGGTGATCTGCCCACCCCTGCATGGCCCCAGGCAGGGAACCTGGAGGCTCAGGGACAGGGGCGGTGTGGGGTACTGACTGACCCTGACATTGGACATGCCATGGGGGGAGTCATCCTGGAGGTCACCCTGGGTCACCTTGTGGAGTCTGCTTCTCTCTGCTGTTACAGTGCCTTCCTCTGTCCAGCACTGATGATGCAATGCGTCTAAAGGCTAGGGAGACAGAGGGTAGGGAGGTGGTGGTGGGAGGGAGAGCCCAGCAGATGTTACACGCAGACTTGACAGCCGCTTTTGTGACTCTGGAATGTGTTCAAAAGTGCAATGAGTTATGATCCCCGGGTGGGATTGGGCGCTGGGCCGGCTGAATCCCTCCGATGAGCAGCGGGAGGAAGAGGCGGCTGCTGGCTTATTTGGCGCTGGGCCGGCAGAGGTGGGTGGTGGGTGAGGAGGGAGGAAGGGGATGAAGGAGGGAAATCTCTCATCTTGTTAATGAGTGGTGCCGCCCGGCGTGAGCCAGCTGTGGTGGGACTGCCACCTTTTAGTGTGGTGCCCTGCTCGGATCGCTAAGCTGCTCTGTCTGTCACTCTGCCAGCCACAGTTCACCTCAATACACTGGGCTGTGATCCCTCTGGCCTGGGGATTAGGCCGAGCTTTTGTTCTACTGGGGTGGATGTACGCTATTAACAGAGATGTTGAGACGGATCACAGAACACCGCCATTATCAGACTATGTAGGGGCCAGGGATGATGATAACAGATAGCTACACAGCATTACACAAACAGGGCTAATCAGTCATATGCTTTTAACTAACAAAACCCCGCTGATTTAGTATTTAGCATTTATTAGGATCCCCAATTAGCTGCTGCCCAGGCAGCGCCTGCTCTTCCTGGGGTCAAATCAGGAAACAACACAACAAATAAAATACATAATATAACGTTTTCAACTATATTACTATAAACTCCCCTTTCAAAAATTGTTGGGGTGACATACTCTGATATACACTGAGTGTACAAAACATTAAGGACACCTTCCTAATATTGAGTTGCACCCCCTTTTGCCCTCAGAACAGCCTCAATTCGTAGGGGCATGGACTCTACAAGGTGTCAAAAAGCATTCCACAGGGATGCTGGCCCATGTTGACTCCAATGCTTCCCACAGTTGTGTCAAGTTGGCTGGATGTCCTTTGGGTGGTGGACTACTCTTGAGACACATGGGAAACTGTTGAGCGTGAAAAACCCAGCAGAGTCGCAGTTCTTGACACAAACAGGTGCGCCTGACACCTACTACCATACCCTGTTCAAAGGCACTTTGACATTTTTTGTCTTGCCCCTTCACCCTCTGAATGGCACACATACACAATCAACGTCTCAATTGTCTCATGACTTTAAAATCTTTCTTTAACCTCACTCCCGTTCATCTATACTGATTGAAGTGGATTTAACAAGTTACATCAATAAAGGATCATAGCTTTCACCTGGATTCACCTGGTCAGTCTATGTCATGGAAAGAACAAGTGTTCTTAATATTTTGTACACTCAGACTATATCATATTATTATATTATATATATATATCAATACAAGTGGATGATTTAGTACCTGTTCCGTTTGTAAATACCCTGGTAGGTTGACTGATAACCTGAACCAGGTTGCAAGCACTGGTTACAGTTTGAAGCTTTTTCTTGAACGGACAGCTTGATGAAAGCCAGTCAATATTTAGGTCACCCAGAAAATATACCTCTCTGTTGATATCACATACATTATCAAGCATTTCACACATATTATCCAGATACTGACTGTTAGCGCTTGGTGGTCTATAGCAACTTCCCACAACAATAGGCTTTAGGTGAGGCAGGTGAACCTGTAGCCATATTACTTCAACAGCATTTGACATGAGATCCTCTCTAAGCTTTACAGGAATATGACTGAATATAAATAGCAATACCTCCTCCATTGGCATTCCTGTCTCTTCTGTAGATGATATAACCATATATTGCTACCACTGTATCATCAAATGAATTATCTAAGTGAGTTTCAGATATAGCCAGTATATGAATGCTTTCTGTTGCTAGTAAGTTATCGATTTCATTAACCCTGTTTCTTAGCATACATATGTTAATGTGGGCAATTTTTAGCGATTTTCTGGGATTCTTGATTGTTTTTATTGCTTTACAGGGAGGCTTATCAGAGGTAGACATGACAGCAATATTTATATTAGAACTGATAGTGCAGGGTGAACTGCTTACAGTTGGCTTCCTACTAGGGCAAAACGTCTCAGTGCTAACAGCATAACTCAGGTTCATAGGCACATGACTTCTGCTGACAATTGCTGTCGGATTGACAGAGGAATTTAGAGTAACATAAATTAGGTTACTTACACTGTGATTGCCAACACCCCTGGGAAAATGTACATTTGCAGCATCACTACGACAGCTCAGCAACACAATGGTAGGGATTATCTGAGCAGGGCTTGGGTCACTGATAAATAATTCTCAACACGGCCTTGAAATGCAAGGACAGGGCCCAGGCACCAAGATGACTTGGATGGACTCCGTCATTCCTATAGAACTTCTGTTTCCAAAATTGTCGAATTATCTATAAAAGTTATGCCAACAGAGCTACAGTAGTCTTTTATCCAGATGTGTAATGCCAGTAGCCTGCTGAATCTTTCGCTGCTGCAGCCCAGCGATGGCTCAGGGCCTGGAATAATCGGCTGCTTTTTGGAGTCTCGAAGTCATAACCTATATTAATTTCAGGACATTTTTTATTTAGCTGATACATATTTATTTGTTAAATAAATTGATATGTACCCATTGATTCTTGAAGAATATAACTTATAAAATGCCTCATGAGCTTAGATCAACTGTCGTACCACAGCAGAACCCAAAATAGCTAGTTTTACAATATTTATAAACAAAGTAAATATATACTATATAGCCTCAACTATAATTTAGATATTATGGATGGTCCTTGCATCCATAGCGCTATGAATTTTAGTGGTGACATTTCTCCAGCCCTATCCTTCAGCTTTTTACCAAAACAGGGGCGGGGAAATGCTTTGTTAGTTTCATATGCTGATTGCCGCTTTAGTTCTAAAATTTAGACAGTTCAAAAACATTTATAATGACCTGATTAATATTAGGGCTAGTGTCAGTTCTGGGGCTTTTCAGTTTTGTTCAGCTACCAGATGCCGCACAATACATAATGAACTGTAGGAGAGCTGAATGTTGCCATGGGATTGAGGTTTACTGGGCTTTCTTTGTTAAACTATGGTCTATAGCGCCACCATCTGGTTAACATCTTCAACTGGCCTCTTTTCAGAGTTCAGACCTACTGATGGGTTACACATCCATTAGACATAAGAATAAAACTGACCCATGACCAGAAACAGTGTTATTAATCTGGAGGGTAATGTTTTAGTACTAAGCCTGCTAAATAGCGCAAAGGAAAAAAAGTTGAATAATATTGTAAGAATTAATTTTATTTAAAAACACTTCAGAAGATTAATTAACAAATTCCAAACCATGACTTTGTCAACAGCGGAGGCCAAAAAATAAACCATGTTGAGCGTCAGGGTCTGAAACTTTACACCCTGACCTGTGCTTAAAAAGGACAGAGATATTGCATGTTTTAAAAAATAACAAAGAAAATAAGCAAATACTACACAGAAAAGTACGATAAAACAAAGGTCTATTTACATATCGTCATACAAACAAGTTTACAATTCTTGCTCAGTAAAACCATTAAACAGGGGGAAAAAAGGGGTTTTCATTGGGATGACAGAAGTTTAGGGTACCAAGTTGGATTCTGGACAGATTTGAGATGATTAACTGCGTTCCCGTTTATCGTCTTTCTGAGAGATTGGGTCCACCTGAGCTTCAGAATATCACTAAACTGGTCCAAAATTAACTCAGCGTAGCCTGATTATGAATGAGCTATTTAAACCCACCTCTTGGGCTTCCTTGATGAAGATCAGCACTATAGTAAGAGACCTGAAAACGACATTACCCAGAGAGACCTGAAAACTACATCACCCAGAGTCATCTGGAGCCCTAACACAATACATCAAAAAAAAATACCCTTACAAAATCAGCTGTTTGACTGTGGAATAAAAAGTGAATTGATGACAACACGATCTGACAAACTATTAAGGTATCAAATCCCAGGTCCTAAACAAAGTACTGAGGAAACAGTTAGCAATCCCTACAATACAGCATGGGTAGGTTACATATGGGGTTGTGTGTGGTGTAGGTGAACAGACAGGAAGGGCTAACGACTCACTATGGTTCCCTTCTGCCCGGGTCACTGTTAAACATTACTTGTTGGCCACACATCTACATATAAACCAGTGGAGGCTGGTGTGAGGACAGGCTCATTGTAAAGGCTAGAATGGAACGGAGTCAAACGTGTGGTTTCCATATGTTTGATGTGGCTGATACCGTTCCGTTGATTCCATTCCAGCCATTCCAAAGAGCATGTCTTCCTATAGCTCCTCCCACCAGCCTCCTCTTATATAAACCCAGACAGCACATTGAGCTTTTCACTTGACAACTAAAGTCTTGGGAGAATAACGAGGTTGGCAAGGGTCTACGCTTTCCCCTAATGGGACGGGTGCAAGACTTTACAATAGGGGACTTTAACGGGTGAACATAGCATAGCAGACAATCACAACCAGACTGACTTGAAATGGGCCAAACGTGCCACTACATGCAACCAGAACATTTTGCCAAGAGTTAAAAATCACCTTGTCTGGATGCTATAGCCCACCCCACATCCACATTTGTGATGTTACAAAAGCACTTTTTGTATGGAATTCAAAACTGCTTCCCTTTTTGTATGGAACATGTACAAAAAAACAAATGAAACACTTAGCTTCTACAGTAATATCTATGGTATACAAAAATAAAAAATCCAAAACGATTTCCTGTTCTTCTAGCTTAGTTCTGATCCCATGCTCTGTGGCAGGAGGGGAGAGGGGTTAGTCGGCATCTCCATCGCTGTCATCTCCCTCGTCCTCTGTGTCCCTCTTCCGTTTCTCTCCCTGGACTCCTACTCCATCCTCTTCCTCCTCCTCTTCAACATAGTCATCATCATCTTCCTCATCCTAAGGGCCAGAGAACATTTCAAATCAACATGATTAGGAGTTCTCTTTTCCTGTAGGCCTTTTAGACCCAACATGCCAAAGGATAGAAAGCAGCAGTTGGCTGCGGTAATCCCCTAACCTAATGTAGCAGGTGTAGAAAGACACCTAAGCGGAGTCCCTACTTCCGTTTAAGGGGAAACGGAAGTTAGGTTAAATACTATCCCTGAAAATCTGAAACATCCGCTTTCTGTCAACGCCGCCAAGGGTGGTAATCACTTACTGAACTTCAACGAACTGCGCCTTTTCAATGTGTAGAATCAGGAAATAAATGTAAATTGACGTCTGGTGTGTATCCTCTAAGGGACTGTCTGGTGTGTATCCTCTAAGGGACTGTCTGGTGTGTATCCTCTAAGGGACTGTCTGGTGTGTATCCTCTAAGGGACTGTCTGGTGTGTATCCTCTAAGGGACTGTCTGGTGTGTATCCTCTAAGGGACTGTCTGGTGTTATCCTCTAAGGGACTGTCTGGTGTGTATCCTCTAAGGGACTGTCTGGTGTGTATCCTCTAAGGGACTGTCTGGTGTGTATCCTCTAAGGGACTGTCTGGTGTGTATCCTCTAAGGGACTGTCTGGTGTGTATCCTCTAAGGGACTGTCTGGTGTGTATCCTCTAAGGGACTGTCTGGTGTGTATTCTCTAAGGGACTGTCCGGTGTGTATCCTCTAAGGGACTGTCCGGTGTGTATCCTCTAAGGGACTGTCTGGTGTGTATCCTCTAAGGGACTGTCTGGTGTGTATCCTCTAAGGGACTGGGATTGTTAGCTGCACATGGGTTTGGATGAATGATTACCTGAATGCCATCCTTCATCAGGTAGGACAGTCCCACCTCTTCGCCCTCTGAACCCTCATCATCCTCATCCTCATCATCGTCCCCATCTCTGGTGGGGCCGGCTGTGTGGTCGTCATCATCATCTGTGGGGAGGACAACATTGGGTTCATTCTTTGTAATGCTCTAGGACGAGGGCACACGTCTTAAGTCTTTCCTCCACGCCTTTCCTCAGTCCGGCCCCTCCCAGCCCTGTGTTGCTCACCATCGTCAGCCTCTGAGTCTAGACCCTCGTTGTCATCTGTGGAGAGGACAACAATGGGTTAATTCTTTGTAATGCTCTAGGATAAGGGAACAAGTCTCAAGTCTTACCTCCCAGCCCTCAGCCTTTCCCCAGTCCGTCCCCTCCCAGCCCTGTCGTTGCTCACCATCGTCAGCCTCTGAGTCTGGCACCTCGTTGTCTTCGTGGTCGTACCCGTCCAGGAAGGTGACCTGTGGCAGCAGCTCAAAGACACTCTCCCTGTAGTCCTCCAGAGTGGTGATCTCACAGCTGTACAGGTCCAGACTCTTCAGGTTCTTCAGATTTTGCTGCAATCACAACGTGATGCTGTAATAATGATTGTGGTTGGAATCCATTAAGGGGACAGTACTTTGTTGGGTCTACCAGGTGTGTTTATGGGGGTTCCCTTACCAGAGGCTTCACAGTGCTGAGCTCCTTAATCTTGTTCCCGCTCAGGTTGAGGTAGGTCAGGTTGGGACACTTCTCAGACAGCTGGTCCAGACCTCCAACGATCATGTTATCACTGATCTCCAGCTGAAGAGGACAGACAGTGATTCATCTGAAAAAATACTATTTTCACAAGTATTATAGAGTACATAGTCAACAAATAAATGTGGCTTAAAATCTTACACGTTCTCCAACTGACTACTATAGTATGTAGCTACACACTGATTAATACATTTTACTTGTATTAAATATTCAAAACTGTGGGTGAACCATTTGAACCTCTCCATGACCCGTGGCAAAATATGGCCATGGACTGAAGATGTTGCTCACCTTGAGCAGTTTGGGCAGTGAGGGCAGCTTAGCCAGGGAGGTGAGCCCCACGTTGACCATGCTGAGAAACTCCAGCTCCTTGTAGTCATCTGACAGCCCTTCCACCTCTCCATCACTGGACCGACAGTTGTCCACCACCAGCTCAGCCACCTGTGGAACAATTTGAATTACTGGTAAATGATACAGAATCACCGAGTTTGTTTTTATGAACGTGTTGCTATAATGGGCAAGAAATAGAGAATATTAATAAATGCCCGTTTAGGACGTAGCATACTAGTATTAGTTTTGAACTACGCTTGAGAATGTCAACATCCTTCTTTTTACTCCACCTCATCATACTAAAGTTAGCTCATGATCATAGAGTGCGCGAGGTCACTATCCCCAGTCAGAGAATAGTCATTAATTGTTACTGCGCGAACTACAGCAAGCAACGATATCTAACTACAAAGTAACACTAGCGGACCTAGTTAGCTAGCCATAAAGTAACATTTATTTTTGAGGTTTAAATGTATCATGTGCTATTCATATCCCTTCCAAAGTCAACGGCCCAGCGTGCAGCAATTGGCCAACACTTTCATAGCACTTCGTATCGACCGATGCAACATTTGATCCACGAAGAAGTGTTGAATAACACCAGGCTACATAGTTATTATCCGCACAACGATGGGCGGCATTCGGCACAACTTTATCTTGCAAAACGCCACGCGGGCGCATATTGTAACTAGCTATGTGATTGATAACCTTGTATTTGCGGAGAACGCAAATTCAGTTAGCTCGCTGTTCAAAATACCAAGTAAACACTACTTTCACACAAGCCAGTTTGATTCAGTATGCGCAAACAACTCCGTGGTCCTCTGTAGCTCAGCTGGTAGAGCACGGCGCTTGTAACGCCAAGGTAGTGGGTTCGATCCCCGGAAAAAAATAGTGGGTTCGATCCCCGGAAAAAAATGTATGCACGCATGACTAAGTCGCTTTGGATAAAAGCGTCTGCTAAATCGCATATTATATTATTATTATTGTGTTCTTCAAAACAACTCATGGAGCTGGTCGGCTCTACGCTAGCAAGTCCAGGGTCCGGGATAATTTATGAGAGGGCATTGCTGGCTAACTAGCTAGGCTACTACAGTCCATGGTGGCTACCAATAGTGTTTGCTAATTCTTAACATCGCCATTATTTGGGTTGGGAAAACATGAACTCCATTAACTAAATACTGGTTAGGATTCTAGCTAGCCAGCATTGGCGCTAGCTACATGTAGCTAGCTAGCTGATGCCCTTGGTAGCGCTAACTCAGCCAGAGCAAGTCGCGCCACCATCAAAAGTCTGATCCCATTTTAGTCAGAATCGATTTCTATCGCATCCTCTTTGTAGTAACCACCCATATGTGATTTATTATCAGATATTTTGTTGGCACGCCAGTTATATACTATAACGTAGCTAGCTAAAGAGTATCGAGCATCGTCATTTCGCATCCATGGTTGAGTCGTCATCCTTCACAAAATGCATTCGGAAATAAATAAATAAATACATAATACTATACCTCGGCTGGGGTCTTATTCCTCAACTCCAAACTGATCCTCTTCTCCATCTCCATTTTGAAGACAAACGAAAGCTAAAAAACAAAGGAAAACTGAAAATAAAAAGCCGAACACTCAAGCTCTCAGTCACTCCAACCTTCTTCTGTCTATGGCTGATAGGCGATAACTAAACCACCATGTTACCTCGCACCCAACCCCCTTTCTAAGACACGCCTTCTTTGACATAAATATTAAGTCTCTCTGTTTTTAATCATACTATTGGCCAGCTATTGCGCCATTCAACAGGGACAACCCAAATTTACATAATATGGCTTGGTCGTAGTTGTAATTGGTCAGGATTGCGTGGTCATTAAATACAGGTCAACCAATGAGATGATTAATACCCCACTTTTAAACTTAGGATACTCCCCCTCTTTGTTCTCATTGGCGCCATTATCAAGGATCGACAGTTGATGTAATGCTGTGTTCATAACCAAGTGAGGAAGGTGGTATTTCTAGTTGAGAAGTAATAAATACTAGTTGGATGCATTCACGTGATTTTTAACTTGTTGAGAAACGCCGATTGGCTAATAGCAAACAAGCTGCGTCAAACATAAACTAAAAGTACAGACATTTTACATTTTTAGTCATTTAGCAGACGCTCTTATCCAGAGCGACTTACAGTTAGTGAATACATATCTTTTTATACTGCCCCCCCGTGGGAAACGAACCCACAACCCTGGCGTTGCAAACGCCATGCTCTATCAACTGAGCTACATCCCTGCCGGCCATTCCCTCCCCTACCCTGGATGACGCTGGGCCAATTGTGCGCCGCCCATTAGTCTCCCGGTCGCGGCCGGCTTAGACCACTGCGCCACTCAGGAGACAGCTATCATGCTCGCAAACAAATTATTGTGTTCAAAAACCATATTAGATTGCTTTTTATAAATAATATTTTTTTGATGTTGCATTAAACTGCCGAAAATGCTGGTGATGTCAAAGGTCAGCATGTGGGAGAAGTTGCCTCTCATGGATGATATAGGAGTTTTCACTAATTACCAGATGGAGGGGTGTTCAAGTATTCTGAACGAAAATATAAACACAACATGCAATAATTTCAATGATTTTACTGAGTTACAGTTCATATAAGGAAATCAGTCAATTTAAATAAATACATTAGGCAGGGGTGCAGCCATGGGTGGGCCTGGGGAGCCAGGCCCAGACAATCAGAATACGTTTTTTTAGAGAAATTAACATTAAATTCTCTGGCAACAGCTCTGCTGGACATTCCTGCAGTCAGCATGCCGATTGCACTCTCCCTCAAAACTTGAGACATCTGTGGCATTGTGTTGTGTGACAAAACTGCACATTTTAGACCTGTGTAATGATCATGCTGTTTAACCAGCTTCTTGATATGCCACACCTGTCAGGTGGATTGATTATCTTGGCAAAGGAGAAATGTTCACTAACAGGGATGTAAACAAATTTGTGTACAAATTTGAGAGAAATAAGCTTTTTGTGCGTATGGGAAAATTCTGGGATCTTTTATTTGAGCTCATGAAACATTATATTTTTGTTCAGTATAGATTTTCCCAGTCGTATGTGTTAAATAGCACCTTCCCAATTGGTTATATACTATAATAAATGTAATGTATAATCCACATTTTGACACTTTGTAATGTTCAATATAAAATACATTTGCATTTTGTTAAGTTAGCAGACACTCTTATCCAGAGCGACTTTACAGTCAGGTCAAGGTAGGTAAGACAACCACACATCAAAGTCATTGCAAGTAAAACTTTTCTTGATAAAGCAGCTATCAGCAAAGTCAGTGCTAGTAAGAATAGACAATTATTTTCAAGTATTTAATTTTTTTTAAATGTGGTCCTCTGTGGCTCAGTTGGTAGAGCATGGTGGTTCGATTCCCGGAACCAAACATATGTAAAAAATGAATGCATACTGTAACTCACTTTGGATAAAAGCGTCTGCTAAATGGCTAATATAAATCAAAAATGTAATTAAAAACTAAGTAATCAACCCATATTTAAAAACAAAGTCATTTCATTCTAGGCTGGGCAACCCAGGCTAGCCTGGTCCCAGATCTGTGTGGGCTATTACCTACTCCATTCTGTCATGTATGACGATGAGTGGCAACTGAAAGGTGTGGCATGTTGGCACAAACAGACGGGAACCCAGGCTAAAACTAGGCTTATTATGCTGAAGATCTGATTTCCCTCCAGTGTGGCAAAAGTGTCTATTGCGCTTCACTATCTTCCTTCATAGTTCTCTGTGACGCCCCCACCCCATTTCAACACTAGCCTAGTTCCTAGTAGGAACCTATGCATATAGATTATAGCTACACAATTTACTAGATGAGGTATGTCATCTCTTCATTATATCAATACTGCTACCGTATACTTTGTGTGAAGATAATATGAATTCCATTTTACTCAATTTTACTCCATTAATCTCTATTTGATGATGTGTTGTACTGTGTTTGGGTTGTAGTATCAATGATGCTCACTAGATGTCAGGCAACACAATGTAATGGGCTGATGGACTAAACTGCCTGACGGTCATGGTGTGCCGACCTTGAGCTCAATGGCTTGCCTCTAGAGGCCTCTGCTTACTCTTTTTTCCACTCAGACGAACTTGCTGAAAAGGTTATATTAATCGGATGAATCAGATGGAAGCTCAGACGGCCTAACATTTGATTCATCTCCCAAAAATCGGTTTGGGGCTACAGCTGTTAGTGAGTTTCGATGTCTCACTTTTCAAAATTCAAAAAGGCACTCGCACATCTGAGCTATCTTTGTGGCAGGTGCCTGGTAACAGTTGAATAAAATGAGAAAAAAGAAGAAACCCTCACACTGCTCTTACTAGTATCACTGCTCTTTATTAAGGTTTACGTATCGGCCTCAAGGCCTTCGTCAGAGCTCTGATATGTAAAGCTTAATAAAGAGCAGTGATACTAGCAAGAGCAGTGTGCGGGTTTTTTCGTTTTTTTCTCAGACGTCTCACTTTTGACATGCTTTGCGTTTTGAACTATTTCTATATACATTTACGGCCTTGTGTTCACAGCACTTTAAAATAGCTTACAGACTGGGACACCATCTCCCATTTATGACTCTGCCTTAGTCCTAATTCTCCACAAAGGGTCAACGATAGGTCATGGGAACCTCACTTCCTACTTCCTATGGCGTCGCCTGACGATGTAATGATAGGCCGTTGAATCACATTAGAAAGGGGAATCTCACTGTCTTTGGGCTGGAGTGCCCTGGTTAATGCCACAGTGAATACAGTGCTGTATCCAGATCACTTCTGGAATATACTTTATCACCCCTCCTTTGTAACACATAGCAGCCATTAGGAAATGAATGAATAGCTGAAGTCAGAACTTTGTTAACACCATCAGAGTAATGCAATAAGCACACGCACACACACACTCACACACACATTTTCCTACTCAATTGATGGCTTGTTTTACTCCTCCAATAGAGACTGTTTCCCAGCACCTGGGTGTCAGTCATTTATGCCATGACCCCTGCCCTTTGACCCCCAGCTAATTTCCATCAGTGTGACTCCTTCCAGATGTGTATTGCAGTGTCTGCAGGGGCTTTCATGGACCGTCTCGTTTAGAGGGTGCTGAACACACTGCTCATGGTTTACTGGCGGAACAAACAGCTTTGTCAACAGAAAGACAACAGAAGGAGAGACATTGCACTGCAATTCCAAAGACACATGCCTTTGAAAATTGAACTCCTCCTATGTGATCGCAGATAATATTATTATTTTTGTACTGTGGACTCTGAGCCCAAGATAAACATTGAACACACAGTGCATGTTTGAGCACCGTTTGTGTGCATACTTGCTATAGACGGCAGATTCCGAAACCTACAAAGCCTTGCGTGGCTTTGAGTGTTTTACCCCAAATCTTGGGCTCAGAGTCCACAGTACAAAAATATTACATAGAAAGAGCTACATTTTCAAAGGCATGTGTCTTTGGAATTGCAGTTAATGGGAAAATAAATACTCACGTCACTGTGCATTAATATAGACATGCATCTGAGGGGAGGCATTCTCAGGGCTCAGACGCCGGACCAGATGGGTCAACATTTCCCACATCAACTGGTCTATTAGGGAGTGAAGGTAACAAAACCCAGCCATGCTTCAAGCAAGGGCTGAGGCTAAGGGAATAAGACTGTCTACACTGTGTACGAAACAAGTTTTTGAACGGGGTACGGTAGTAGGTGCCAGGCGCACCGGATTGAGTGTGTCAAGAACTGCAACGCTGCAGGGTTTTTCACACTCAATAGTTTCCCGTGTGTATCAAGAATGGTCCATCACCCAAAGGACATACAGCCAACTTGACACATCTGTGGGAAGCATTGGAGTCAACATGTTCCTAATGTTTTGTACACTCAGTCAAGAGCCCCCTAATCATAGAGCTGTCCACAGGAGCTGCTGAAGACGGCAACTGACCCTAGCGATATCATCCAATACCAGTGGAGGCTGCTGAGGGGAGGACGGCTCATAATAATGTCTGGAATGGAGTGTAAGGGAGTGAATGGAATGGTATGAACCATGTTTGATACCATTCCATTTGCTCCGTTGCAGCCATTGTTATGAGCCGTCCTCCCCTCAGCAGCCTCCACTGTGATTGAGATAATAAATCTATGGGATGTGGTAGTTGATGCTGTGTATTTTAGTGTGATGTGTGTTCATTTATCAACATGGAGCCAGTAATGTTCCCCCTGTTCCCATTAGGTGGCATTATCATTATTCATTAGGCTGCATTATCATTATTCATTTGCTAGATGCTGAACAGAGACAGTGAAGAGAGAGAGAGAGAGAGAGAGAGAGAGAGAGAGAGAGAGAGAGAGAGAGAGAGAGAGAGAGAGAGAGAGAGAGAGAGAGAGAGAGAGAGATGAAAAGCAAAGGCCCTGGGACAGAAAGATTTCCAGGACTGTGGAACAAGTCTGCCTCAAGTAAATCATAATAATATAATATGCCATTTAGCAGACGCTTTTATCCAAAGCGACTTACAGTCATGCGTGCATACATTATTTTTTTGTGTATGGGTGGTCCCGGGGATCGAAACCAATACCTTGGCGTTACAAGCGCCGTGCTCTACCAGCTGTGCTACAGAGGACCAAATCATACTAATAGATGTCTCATTGGGGGACTGGTGTGAATGTTTCTGCTGACAGGTTAGCGCTCTTTGATTCAAGCATTTAGGGCACTCCTTGTCCAGGGATGTGTGTGTTTAGTAGGGTGGGGATTTAGGGAGTTGGATATTAGCGGTAATGTGGGAGTATGTTGGCTCGCAGGTGTTTGAAACGGGGAAGTCCATAATTCTCTCAAAAGTGCAAATCCAAGTAGTAAAAATGCTGTAGATTTTATTTACCCTTTATTTTATCGAGACCAAGGCCTCTTTTTCAAGGGAGCCCTGCATGAACACAATTTATAAAATGTACAACATTCAAACATACAACGTGATGTATTGTGCGTGATGTATTGTTTTCTTTACCGTCTTGCCCTTTGTGCTGTTGTCTGTGGCCAATAATGTTTGTACCATGTTTTGGGCTGCTACCATGTTGTGCTGCTGCCATGTTGTGTTGCTTACATGTTGTTATCATGTGTTGCTGCCATGTTGTGTTGTTGACTTAGGTCTCTCTTTATGTAGTGTTGTGGTGTCTCTCTTGTCGTGATGTGTGTTTTGTCCTATATTTTTATTTTTAATCCCCCGTCCCCGCAGGAGGCCTTTTGGTTGGCTGTCATTGTAAATAAGAATTTGTTCTTAACTGACTTGCCTAGTTAAATAAAGGTTAAATAAATAAACAATTAAATACAACGTCATAAAAACATACAATACTATGAGTAATTTAAGAAGCAAACATAATAAAAATATGAAAAGGTTAATACAAATATGAAGACCAATATTCCATCATAAGGTGGTTTGGGATGGAGCAGTTTTGTACTTCCTGTTATATTTCAGATTCTATACTGCACTAAGAGATGTCCTGTATGGATATCAAAATAATCATGAATGCACTATTGTCCCTCTGCCAAGTCAGAAAGCACTAAAGAAATACTGTTTCATAGGGTAGTCAATGAACGGTCTCAAGTTGGGAAAATTCCATATGACAGATTCTAAATGATTTAGTCTACCATATCAGTCCCCCCCACCATCAGTTTGTCAATAAGGTCTTTCATATTGCATGGCATGACCGATTCCTCACCATAGCCGCAGGCCTAGCTAACACTGTGTTGGCATAGATTAATCTGCCTTCAATGACTCATATTCCCCAACAACTAGCCCCGTAATGCCAGTACTGGCCCTCTTTGTAGACAGTGACTTCAAAGACTTGTCGAGACAGAGCCCAGTTTGAAGAACAAAACCATGTTGCCTGTTTGGCTGAGGCTTGTCAAATAGAGATCCATTGATAAACCAGAGAGAACTCTACGGTCAGTGATGGGTCTGATAACAACCAAAGACTGTCTCTGGTCAAGCGGGTTAAGACCCTTATCACAAAAAGCCTACCGATAATCCAGTGACACAGAACATGGCATGGAATGAGACAGGAGTGGCAGGAGGGGCACTGAAGTAATAACATAATCCAGACCCTGTCCACATGTGTAACAAAAGGAAAGTCGTTTTGTCTTTAAATGTACCCATTTGTGTTCTGTGTATCAGTATCTATCAATTGTTTTTGAGACATAGAGAAAGAGGAGAGATGATGTGTCCTCAACTTACCTGTGTTTACCCAATGATCGCTTGGCTGGCTGGAGTTTCCCTTCATGCCATCGTTCACCGTTCCCGCTTCAACGATCTCGTGACAGATCTTCATCACAATAGTAAGGTTGTCTTGGAGATAACAAAAGAAAGAGAGTGTGAGAAAGAGAAAGAGAAAGAGGGAACACAGTTCAGAAATTAACCTTTAAACATTACTTAGGCTTGATGAGCAGTTTTCCACTCAGCAAGTGAATGACTCATATCTGGTCATACTGTATTTCTCTCTGTTATGACTTGGTTAGAGACTTTATTATCTCTAACCAAACCCATGAAATACCAACTGTCCACATTATTTGAATGAGATCATACCAAATTTGCCTCAGCCTGCAAGAATACATTTTGAGCAGGTTGACTGGGGACAGAACTGAGCAATTTCCGCTAGATGGGCCAGCTGCCAAGTCAAAAATTGTCTATATTGTAAAAATTCACAGAAACAAAAATTTGCTTTTTGGTCTTAATTTAAGATTAGGGTTAGGCATTAGTGTTAGAAGTGTGGTTAAGGTTAGGGTTAAAATCAGATTTTATGACTTTGTGGCTGTGCTAGCTAGGGACCACTCTGCAGAGCTGCCTCCAGGGCAAGATTCATGACAATAAATGCCAACCTGCACATTTTGAGGGTGGAATGAATGTTGCAAATAATAAGAACCATATACAGTATATTCTGTTAAACCCAGGGCTTCAAATGGATACATTTTGTACAGTTTTCTTTTTTGTTATCAATGTGCCTTGTGTTAAAAACACAACAAGATAATGCAGAAAAACACAGACAAGTTGAGACAGTAACTCTGGGGTCATCACTCCTTACTGGAAACGGTTGGCCCCAGTTTTGCAACCCAGCCTTGACATCCCCGGGTCACCGAATTCTCCTCAGCTACCCTTTATACCTTCCACGATGGCAGCAGTGTCACCGGTGCTGATAGACAGAGCACCCATGAGGCTTTCCCCTCAGCAGCTACACACAGATGTTAGATTAGATACATTTAGTAGTCACAGGTAGCTGCCTAGTGGTGGCTATTCAGCAGCCTGATGGTCTGGGGGTAGAAGCTATTGGCCAGTCTGACCGTTTTTGCCATGATGCTCCTATACTGCCCGCGTCTGAGTGATGGAAGCAGGGAGAACAGGCCATGGCTAAGGTGGCTGAGGTCCCAGAGGATCTTCTTGGCCTTCCTGCGACACCTGGTGTTGTAGGTGTCCTGGAGGGCAGGCAGTCTGCACCCAATGGGGAGTTGGGCTGAGTGCACCACCCTCTGTAGCGCCTTGCGGTCCGCGGTGGTGGAGTTGGGCTGAGCGTACCACCCTCTGTAGCGCCTTGCGGTCCGCGGTGGTGGAGTTGGGCTGAGCGTACCACCCTCTGTAGCGCCTTGCGGTCCGCGGTGGTGGAGTTGGGCTGAGCGTACCACCCTCTGTAGCGCCTTGCGGTCCGCGGTGGTGGAGTTGGGCTGAGCGTACCACCCTCTGTAGCGCCTTGCGGTCCGCGGTGGTGGAGTTGGGCTGAGCGTACCACCCTCTGTAGCGCCTTGCGGTCCGCGGTGGTGGAGTTGGGCTGAGCGTACCACCCTCTGTAGCGCCTTGCGGTCCGCGGTGGTGGAGTTGGGCTGAGCGTACCACCCTCTGTAGCGCCTTGCGGTCCGCGGTGGTGGAGTTGGGCTGAGCGTACCACCCTCTGTAGCGCCTTGCGGTCCGCGGTGGTGGAGTTGGGCTGAGCGTACCACCCTCTGTAGCGCCTTGCGGTCCGCGGTGGTGGAGTTGGGCTGAGCGTACCACCCTCTGTAGCGCCTTGCGGTCCGCGGTGGTGGAGTTGGGCTGAGCGTACCACCCTCTGTAGCGCCTTGCGGTCCGCGGTGGTGGAGTTGGGCTGAGCGTACCACCCTCTGTAGCGCCTTGCGGTCCGCGGTGGTGGAGTTGGGCTGAGCGTACCACCCTCTGTAGCGCCTTGCGGTCCGCGGTGGTGGAGTTGGGCTGAGCGTACCACCCTCTGTAGCGCCTTGCGGTCCGCGGTGGTGGAGTTGGGCTGAGCGTACCACCCTCTGTAGCGCCTTGCGGTCCGCGGTGGTGGAGTTGGGCTGAGCGTACCACCCTCTGTAGCGCCTTGCAGTCCGCGGTGGTGGAGTTGGGCTGAGCGTACCACCCTCTGTAGTGCCTTGCGGTCCGCGGTGGTGGAGTTGGGCTGAGCGTACCACCCTCTGTAGCGCCTTGCGGTCCGCGTTGGTGGAGTTGCCGTACCAGGCTGTGATGCAGCCCGGCAGTACGCTCTTAATTGTGCTCCTGTAGAACACTGAGGGCCTTTGGGGATAGGACACATTTCTTCAGCCTCCTGAGGTTGAAGAGTGGCTGTTGTGCCTTCTTCACCACGTGTCTGTGTGGTGAAAACATCAGGACTGGCAGCGTCTTGGGTGAGGCAGCTTTCACATGGTAATTATCCATAAGCAGAGATGACGTCTCGGTGGCTTATTATTTTAGTGGTAGGTGGGGAGTTTTGGGGGGATGAAATTTCAGCGTGGCTCGTAGAGTTGGAGCATGGCCAGCCCAGGTGTCATAGAGCTGCAGGTGATGCTGGTGGTTTAAGCCTGCTGTTTAGCTGTTAGGCTGGCACAGTGAGGATTCAGATTACCAGCCTCTCATGTCATACCATACCATTCTGCATGGTCTTTCTCCCATGATGAGGGTCCCCACTGTTTGGTTTGTACTGTTGTCGGCCGGTGGTCTTATCTGTTCATGGTCTAACTGCATTAGAAGGATTTTCTCTCCCTGGGGCCTTGGATTTACCAGTTATAAAAACATAGATTGGTACAAACAAATATTTTATTCATCATCCTGTGCTGTAGAGGGCAGAGAGAGGAATGAAGATATTCTTTCAAATCAAGTGATAAACCATACCGTCACCTACTTGTAGAGAGATAAACCATACCGTCACCTCCCTGTAGAGTGATAAACCATACCGTCACCTCCCTGTAGAGAGATAAACCATACCGTCACCTCCCTGTAGAGCGATAAACCATACCGTCACCTCCCTGTAGAGAGATAAACCATACCGCCACCTCCCTGTAGAGAGATAAACCATACCGTCACCTCCCTGTAGAGAGATAAACCATACCGTCACCTCCCTGTAGAGAGATAAACCATACCGTCACCTCCCTATAGAGAGATAAACCATACCGTCACCTCCCTGTGGAGAGATAAACCATTCCGTCACCTCCTTGTGGAGAGATAAACCATACCGCCACCTCCCTGTAGAGAGATAAACCATACCGTCACCTCCCTGTAGAGAGATAAACCATACCGTCACCTCCCTGTGGAGAGATAAACCATACCGTCACCTCCCTGTGGAGAGATAAACCATACCGTCACCTCCCTGTGGAGAGATAAACCATACCGTCACCTCCCTGTGGAGAGATAAACCATACCACCACCTCCCTGTGGAGAGTTAGATCTTGATAGATAGAGAAGATTGCCAGGATTGCGTCCCTGCTGAGCGACCAACTGCAGATGGGGACAGTGAGGACAGGGAGAGAAGAGGGGGGCCACATAAGATAAATGCCTGCTTCGTGTCAGAGCAGAGGGCTCACTGGGCCAGGCAGGAAGGACTTCCAGCCTGTCTGTACAGTAAAACACCAGGAAACATGTCAGGGCCCTACAGGACTTGGTATATGACATTATGAACAGTAATTGCAGGTTAGTGTGTCAGTGACTGCATATCTTATTACGACCTATGATTGACAGAAGCTGATATTTCCATTTATAAATGAATGCTTGAAAAGGCATTATAACCTACCTAAATGCATTAGGGCCCTTCAAAAAAAAAGAATATTCAAGGAGGATGAAGTTTAGTTTACTCCTCAAAGGCATCTCTTTTGGCCCAGGCAATACTGGTAGGCAATAGGCATATGAACATGTTCAGACAGGCTTCAGTAGACACTCACACACCCTTAAAGACCACAGAGTGAACCAGCAGCAGGTAGGGATTAATGTGCTCATGTGAAGCCTTGTCCTGTTTTCCCTTGGGTACACATGAACACCTGATTGAATAATACCTTCATATTGAATCTGTTAAGCTGGTAAATATAGGTACATGGTCACTTGGGCCACCCATGGTTTACAGTCTATGGTTATGATGATTGACAGGCGGCATAATGAGTAGCAGGTTTCCACTTGTAAAGGCAGGTGAAATAATGGACTTTTTATAGCTTTGAGGTAAAGGGAAGAAAACAGAAGAAATGCTCACCCTTCTAGGAACATTGACTCTCCTGGAATGACGTATGAGGGATATTCTGATTGTGTGTGTGTGTGCGTGTGAGTGTGTGTGTGTGTGTGAGTGCGTGCATGCGTGTGTGAGTGTATGTGTCCGGCACATCCTCCCTGACCATCTCCCCACACCCACGGTCCAGCTCTCACACCCCCAGCAAACAGCTGGGACTAGTTAGGACGTAGAGAGAGAGGTTAGGGGAGCTAGGGATACAGTACTGTCCCATATATCTGCCCTTGTTTATTCAGAATCCCAGGAAGAGGGAGTAGCGCGGGGGAGGAAGACGGAGTAGAGCGGGGGAGGAAGAGGGAGGAGGGAGGAGTGTGATCCGACCCCCTAAGGCTTTTTTCTTTACTGTTCTCTCCATCTCCTCCTCTCATCTCTCTTTACCGTTCTCTCCATCTCCTCCTCTCATCTCTCTTTACCGTTCTCTCCATCTCCTCCTCTCATCACTCTTTACCGTTCTCTCCATCTCCTCCTCTCATCTCTCTTTACCGTTCTCTCCATCTCATCTCTCTTTACCGTTCTCTCCATCTCCTCCTCTCATCTCTCTTTACCGTTCTCTCCATCTCCTCATCTCTCTTTACCGTTCTCTCCATCTCCTCCTCTCATCTCTCTTTACCGTTCTCTCCATCTCCTCCTCTCATCTCTCTTTACCGTTCTCACCATCTCCTCCTCTCATCTCTCTTTACCGTTCTCTCCATCCCCTCCTCTCATCACTCTTTACCGTTCTCTCCATCTCCTCCTCTCATCTCTCTTTACCGTTCTCACCATCCCCTCCTCTCATCTCTCTTTACCGTTCTCTCCATCTCCTCCTCTCATCTCTCTTTACCGTTCTCTCCATCCCCTCCTCTCATCACTCTTTACCGTTCTCTCCATCTCCTCCTCTCATCTCTCTTTACCGTTCTCACCATCCCCTCCTCTCATCTCTCTTTACCGTTCTCACCATCTCCTCCTCTCATCTCTCTTTACCGTTCTCACCATCCCCTCCTCTCATCTCTCTTTACCGTTCTCACCATCTCCTCCTCTCATCTCTCTTTACCGTTCTCACCATCCCCTCCTCTCATCTCTCTTTACCGTTCTCTCCATCCCCTCCTCTCATCACTCTTTACCGTTCTCTCCATCTCCTCCTCTCATCTCTCTTTACCGTTCTCACCATCCCCTCCTCTCATCTCTCTTTACCGTTCTCTCCATCTCCTCCTCTCATCACTCTTTACCGTTCTCTCCATCTCCTCCTCTCATCACTCTTTACCGTTCTCTCCATCTCCTCTTCTGACCATTCGTCAGCAGAAGGGATCGTCAAAGCAAGGCTGCCAGACAAACAGTAGAGAATAGATTCTAGACAAAGATTTAAGACAAAATTCTTATGTCGCCCTTGGCTACGTTGTTCTGTAATCAATCAAATGTATTTATAAAGCCCTTTTTACATCAGCAGTTGACACAAAGTGCTATACAGAAACCCAGCCTAAAACCCCAAAGAGGAAGCAATGCAGATGCAGAAGCACAGTGGCTAGGGAAAACTCCCTAGAAAGGCAGGAACCGAGGAAGACACCTAGAGAGGAACCAGGCTCTGAGGGTGGGCCAGTCCTCTTCTGACTGTGCCTGTAACAGTGATCGTACAGCATAACAAATCAAGAAACAAGATAATCAACTTCCAGTTTTCAGTATAGTAATAATTAGTCTTATGATATGTGAGTCAAGTTGACATGTTGGCAAAATCCTGTCATTGCTTTCAGACAATGAGGGCCCCTAATAAAGATGAGAAGAACACAAACAGCACAAATCAACTGTCCCCTGTCAAGATCAAACTGTAGATTACACAACAGCCACATGTCAGGATCTGTCGGCTGGAGTTTAGTTTCTTAGTTAGTTCCCTCTTACCTCTATAAAAAGAAGAAATGAAGACTGAGAGAAAATATCCTATATGAAGTTCTTCCCTCTTGGCTTTCTTTTAGCCCGCCCTCCCTGCCACACCAGCGTGCTCACACTCACAATCAGACACACCCCTACTCACAAACCACAGTGTCTGCGTTCGGCTCTCCCTTCCCACTCTGTGTCTGTCTCCCTTCCAGTATGCACAGGCGACTGCTCTCTCTCTGGGTGACCGGGGCGCTGCTGCTACCCTTGTGCTGGGGTGAGTATTCACTGACCTTTGAAATGGCTAGAGCACTGGTGGACCTCGGGGTAATTTATCAACAGTGGATCAAAGAGGGCACCACTTACCCCATGCAGGGGTGTTTAAACAGGACACCAAGAGGGAATGTTTGCTATCATCTGAAGCCGGTGCCCAAAGTGAGGATGGCTGAACTGTTAGACAGGGTTAGGGTATGGTTTGGAGGAGGCATTATGCCCTGGGCATTCCTAGAAACAATATCTAGTACACTGTGGAGTAGTTTTAAATAGCCACGTACAGTGTTGTTGTAACCCTACTGCGGGCAGTGATGACTTTTCTCAGGCACCAGCTGATACGTTTTTCTAGAGAGAAAATAATCAAGGAGCTCTGTGGATCCCCTGTGGACTCCACCCGGCTGCTTTTTCTGTGGATGTACTTTTTTCCCCCATCCAGCCAAAGTATACACTTACAATGCTGGGGAAGGCCTGGGGAAGGCCTCCAACAAACCACCTTGTCTTTGTTTAGTCTTACTCTTTCTTGTTGTTGGTCTTGTTTTGGCTGCTGTCTCTGGGAGTCTGTCAGATGCAGACGTTTGTCTTTATTAGTATGTGGAGTTTGCGAGAAGCACGCTTCTAGCGCTGTGAGAGTTTTGTTCCATGCTGGTCGTTAACTGTTCTGTTGGGTGATTCATACTGCTGTAAGAAACAGACCAGACGACAGACCAGAGGAATTATTCAATTTGCTAGCTATAACTTACCATAGCTTTTAGCAGTGATGCATGTTTTATAGTCTGTCAAGGTCTTACAAATTCTATCGCTTGATATTAAAAAGCATTGTAGACAAGCCACTTTATTTAAGTAAATGAAAACATCTCTACTGCGATATGATTTATCAAGAGGAAGTCCACCTGCTAGTCTTGCCATTCTGTATCATATCTAAGACACCGGCTCATGGAGCATGAAAGGAAAAGAAACAAAGTGAACCTGCAGGAGTGCAGGAGATGCAAGTCCTGAGAGAGAGATACTGTACATGGACAGGGGTCATTCAAAGGTCCACCGCACTCAGAATAGAGCCATAAGATGTTTTCTGAGAGTATATAAGTTTGCCGCCCCAAGCCTTGCTATTCAAGGAGACATGGGATAGGAGCCCTGTGAAATAAGACTGAGGGGTGAAATTATTAGGTTATGGAACCACCTTATCAATATGCCAGAAGACTGAATAACAAAAAAGGTTTTCAATTGGGATAAAACACACAAATTACCCTTGGACAAAGGATCTCAATGCCATATTTATGGAAGCTGATGTACAACACATATTTATAAATAAGTAATGATGCAATGTCAACATGATCAAATACAAGTTAACCCTTAGTTACAAAGAAAAATGGTCGACTCAGACATGGCTAAAACCCAAACTCTAATAAATAAATAAATAAATAAATAGTGAACGGATCAGCTTGTCCGAAGCACCCGAACACCAGCCGGAGGCATGATATTAACAGACCAGAGGCAGTTCAGGTTCTGGTTCCTTTTCTTTTGTATTGTTACTGAACAGGATTTTTTTCGCCCGACAAAATAATTCCAATACAGGGTAACGTCCAACGCTCAAACAACAGCGTAACAAAAAAATAAACAAACTAAGCCGTTGACCAAAAGGCAGTGGCCCAAAACGGGAAAGCAAAACAACAAACGGCTACTCCTGTCTTTAGACTATCTATCGTCTACACATACAGTTACAGGAGGAACGCTTTGCTCTTTCTATAGTCTGCCTTGGTTAACAGAGAGGAAAGGTGCCCCAGGCGAAGAAGCTTTCTCTGAGGTAGGCCAATACGACGTCCTCACAGGTCCCCGTCTCTACTCCCAATCCTTCCTCAGCTCCTCTCCTGGCACACCTATATAGAGGAAGACACCAAGCAATTAGTGAGCCCAGCTGTGTGTTAAGTGGCTTTACACTGAGTACCTATCCCCTGAGGAGGGTGCTGTTGTGTCGTCTTCCTCTGGCTGGTCACTGAACTCTCACTATATATATATATATATATATATATATATATATAGAGAGTATATATATATGAGTGTACAAAACATTAGGAACACCTTTCTAATATTGAGTTGCAACCCCTTTTGCCCTCAGAACAGCCTCAATTCGTCGAGGCATGGACTCTACAAGGTGTCCAAAGTGTTCCACAGGGATGCTGGCCCATGTTGACTCCAATGCTTCCCACAGTTGTGTCAAGTTGGCTGGATGTCTTTTGGGTGGTGTACCATTCTTGATATGCACGGGAAACTGTTGAGCGTGGAAAACCCAGCAGAGTTGCAGTTCTTTACACACTCAAACCGGTGTGTCTGGGACATACTACCATACCCCATTTGTCTTTCCCATTCACCCTCTGAATAGCAGACATACACAATGCATCTCAATTGTCTCAAGGCTAAAAAATCCTTCTTTAACCTGTCTCCTCCCCTTCATCTACACTGATTGAAGTGGATTTAACAAGTGACATCAACAAGGGATCATAGCTTTCACCCTGATTCACCTGGTCAGTCTACGTCATGGAAAGAGCAGGTGTTCTTGATGTTTTGTATACTCATTATATATACATTTGATATATATATATATATGATTATTTGGTTTGGCTACAGAAAATACATGTGGGCTGGGCAATCTTGAAGATGCATGACACTATAATAATAAAATGAATCAAATCATCCACAGATACCCTTGATACTGTCATTCATTGCTTGTACACAAGTCATGTACAGGCTGTGCCTTTGTTACGCTCGTTGTGTTACTTTGTTTGAGTTTTGCTTTACAGTTACAGTTGACTGGACTATGTTCCAGCACACAGAGGAGATTGAGAGAAAGGGTGATATCTATAAACCTCAGTTACTATCTGACAGTATTGGAGTGAGTGAATGCATGGCACAGGGCTTCAACAGACCCTATCTGATTTGGTTGTAGTGCAGAGAGAGTCAAACAGTGCCTATGCTCATCAGGGACTGGCCTCCTGTATCTGGCATCGATCATACAGTTAAGGGAAAATCACCTTTCAATGTACTCAACACAGAAATATAATGAACAGAATCTAACAATGTGGGGCATTGAAATTGTTTATTTTTCTGTTTTTCATTTAGATTAGAAAAAATGTAGGTGCTTGATTATTATCTATCAGTGAACATGTTTACAAATTAAGTATTGCATCAAATTTGATCAATGTATTGCAGACTACTCCCTGATACATAAATACTGTAATGCTGTGGTATAGAATAAAATCCTGAGGGATTCAAGCCAGTGAGTGTCAGCCTCTCTGTACACCAATTCAAGATGTAGCATGCCTAGAAGATGACCTTTCTAAGTTGTCATGCTGAGTTGGCCAGTGAACATCTGTCATTCTCCCTCCAAGTGCCTCTCTGCATGTCCTTTGGTTGGCCATCACTCTGGGAGATCTTATCAAAGCAGCCCAGATAATTTATTGGGGTAGGAGCTTGGGAAGGAAACTGAGGATTGGGGTAGCAGAGCAGGGCTAATGTTTTCTCCATGTGTTGGAGCAGGTTCTCGGAGGGACAGAAACTGAAGCCTTGTGGGGTGTTACACTGATGATGGGCCAGTGGTGGATTACAACTGAGCTCTGATGGTGGTGAGAACTCAAGACACCACAGACTTTACCTATGGGAGTGGTGAATAAAGCTCTTGAAGGCCGTCCTCATATAGCCAAATAAGACAATACAAAGGTTATTGATTACAGTGATAGTAGTGATGATGAAGACCTTTAGGGGATTCTGGAGAACATGGGGTTTTAGCAGCCCATTTGACCAGAAGCAAAACCCACTTCTCCTTATCATGTCAGCGGATTAGGAGAAGTCACCTGATTTACAGTTGGAGAGTAGTAGCGTTTCCCTAAATCATCCTTCCAATGGTCTGAGTGCAGAAACCGATGCAAGACGTGACATGTTGCAGTCTGTGGTTCTGGGAAGTTGTTGAAGAACCTGTGGTTGACTCTCATCATAGAGAGTGTAATTGTAAACACTCTCCAGTGCCAGTAGGGTACGGCTGCCAAAGTGTTAGCAGACTTTCAATGTGAGCTGTTTCAGCTTGTTGTCGAGACAAGAGTATACAGGCTCCTCCTATCAAATCAAAACTGATCATCAGGTTACCGGGATGAGTGAAAACCAACAAGACCAACTTACCCACAGCGACAAAGCATTGAGTTATTTTTTTCATATTGCAAAAACTGTTTAATAGTACATGGATCAAAGGAGGTTGGTGGCACCTTAATTGGGGAGGACTGGAGCGGAATAGGTGGAATGGTATCAAACACATGGTTTCCATGGTTTCCATGTGTTTGATGCCATTCCATTTGCTCCTTTCCAGACATTATTATGAGCCGTCCTCCCCTCAGCAGCCTCCACGGACATGGATCCATACTTGCATTCTTGCAGCACACTGGAGGAATGTTTGGGACTTTTCCCAGAAACCTGGTGACTGGATTAGAAACTCTCATCAATAGCATTGCAAGGTGTTATTTATTTGATCATTATTACTATTAGAGTGCTGGAACTTCCCTTTTGTATTTGTGTAGGGACTTCCAGATTTCTGGAAAGAGCTGGTTGCCTTTATGTTACTCACTTGGAAAGTCTAATCATTGTAAGATGATTATTTTGTCCCACTAAGGTTCCTTCCTGCCATTGTGTTTGAGACCTGTGACCAAGAGAGAGAGAGAGGTCAGGAATATCCCCCCTCACACACCTCAAATATGATTTTGTGAGAGTTCCCATCCCTAACTTTCAGCCAAACCCCTCTCTTTGCTATGTCCATGTTGTGTGTGTCTGGCATTGGTACAGTAGCAGCAGCCAGATCCCCCTTTCTGCCCTTCAATTCCCCATCAGGACTGTCCCCACATGACCCACCATTAGATCTTTAGGTCTGAAGGGCAGACATTTCCTCTTACGTTCATTTAAGCTTTTTTCATGAAGTTTAGTCTATCATACAGGCCATGTGGTTGAATAAGATGGTGGTAAAGCCATACTGTGCGGTCGACCTCTCATTTCTTGAGCATGTTTGTCAACCAACTCTCCAAGAGCATTTTATTACCTCTGCAATTATTGAGAAATTGTTTGATGTATCTCAAGCTCAATATGTGGCCCTAAATCATAGGACAGGAAATCGCTGTCTCTAAAACATATCCAAACGTTCATACGGCCATTCACATGTGGCCTTGCTCAACCAAGGATTTCACAAGACATGTGACATCTCGTTTCACCAGCCGAGGAGATTCCACCAGGGAAACCTGATGCTCATTGTTTCACACCAGTCTGCTCTGCATGGTGTCACAGTGTAGTTCACTGCTCTGCAGTTTACCCTTGGCTGTCATCTACTGGTATAGACTCTGATGGATGGAGTTCCAGATCCTCTGTGTATTGTCCTGCTGCCAGCTCCAGGATGTATCCCCCTGGGGGCCAGACCTCCCTCCTGCCTCCATACGGCTTCATTGTTCTCCTCTGCTGTGTCTCTGCTCCATAACTCACAGGAGATGTCTCTGTTTGTCCTGGCAGGGAAGATGAGGTGTAACTCCTGAGAGTTTATTTCTCCCCTGAGGCACACCAAACAAATGAGGTGGGGCTCTCCAAACTCAGAATCCACCTTTAACGGAACAAGGGCTTTTGTTTGCGTGCAAATAACACACCACGTAATTCACATGTTGGGTGTATCTGATATGTTTGTAATAGGAGATGTTGAGGAGATCAATGACATGGAATGTAGTTCAGTGAAAGACATGATGGGATATGAGGTGTGATATAGATGGCTTTTAGTTTCAGGGCTGACCAGGTGTTTGGTAATAGCATTTCACTCTCTTCCCTTCTTCCACAGCAAACCAAGAGGACTTTGAGGAGGAAATTGACGACTATTCTACCCAAACGCCAGACTACGACTACAACGCCACCTTTGATTACGAAATGTTCAGTAAGCCAGTTAACCAGATAGGCTAGTTCAAATGATACGTTGAATGCACCAATTTGTAAGTCGCTCTGGATAAGAGCGTCTGCTAAATGATGTAAATGTAAATGTGTTAATGTGGCCTCACTTTGTGATTTTCCTCACCAACATCGTTGATGTCTGTCTTCTTTGAAGGTAATACCACCGGCCATGAGGAGGACTATAGTTTGTATGTAATTCTAGGAGGAAAGAAGAATGTGGAGGAGAAAGATCTTGAGAATAAGGTACAGTATGTTTGGCATTATGGATGCTTCCTATCTCAGCACACACAACTAATTGACATCCCCATCAATGTATAAAATGAAGGAAAACCCATTGTTTTGGATAAGGTCTGCAGACTGAAAGCAAATCTATTTTGTTTCCATTTGTCAGTATGTCTGATTCTGTCTAATGTCCCTAATGCTTCTCATCTAATATGGCAGCTTCTCCATGTCATACAGTGGTGTGTTACTGTATTGTAAACGTGATGATGTATAACCAAATGTAAACGTTAATGTCCATGGACTCCCTCGTCCTGTCATGCCTCCATGATATGACCACAAAGCAAACTGTTGGAAAAAAATATTTTTGACCAAATACAATGCTATTTCTCTGTAAACAAATTGACAACAGACTTTCAGCATGCTTATAGAGAAGGGCACTCAACATGTACTACAATGACACAAATTACTGATGATTGGTTGAAATAAATTGATAATAAGAAGATTGTGGGAGCTGTACCGTTAGATTTCAGTGCAGCCTTTGATATTATTGAACTTTTTTTAATGGCTTTTCAACCTCTGCCATATCGTGGATTCAGAGCTATCTATCTAATAGAACTCAGAGGGTTTTCTTTAACGGAAGCTTCTCTAATGGTGTGGTGTACCACAGGGCAGTTCTCTAGGCCCTCTACTTTTTTCTATTTTTACCAATGACATGCCACTGGCATTAAACAAAGCCTGTGTGTCCATGTATGTTGATGATTCAACCATATACGTGTCAGCAACCACAACTAATGAAGTCAGTGAAACAAAGAGTTGCAGTCAGTTTTGGAATTGGTGGCCAGTAATAAACTGGTCCTGAACATCTCTACAAATCATTCCCTAAGCTCTAGACGTCATCTGAATCTGTTAATGAATGGTGTTGGCTGTTGAACAAGTTGAGGAGACTAAATGACTTGGTGTTACTTTAGATTGTAAACTGTCATGGTCAGAACAATGATTGTAAAGATGGGGAGAGGTCTGTCCGTAATAAAGAGCTGTTCTGCTTTTTTGACACCACACTCCACAAAGCAAGTCATGCAGACTCTAGTTTGATCTTATCTTGATTATTGTCCAGTCATATGGTCAAGCGCTGCAAAGAAAGACCTAGTTAAGCTGCAGCTGGCCCAGAACAGAGCGGCACGTCTTGCTCTTCATTGTAATCAGAGGGCTAATATTAATACTATGCATGCCTGTCTCTCCTGGCTAAGAGTTGAGGAGAGACTGACTGCGTCACTACTTGTTTTTATAAGAAACATGAATGTGCTGAAAATTCCAAATTGTTTGCATAGTCAACTTATGCACAGCGCTGACACACACACATATCCCACCAGTCATGCCACCAGGGGTCTTTTCATAGTCCCCAAATCCAGAACAAATTCAAGAAAGTGTACAGTATTATATAGAGCCATTATTGCATGGAACTCCCTTCCATCTCATATTGCTCAAATGAACAGCAAATCTCTTTTCAAAAAACAGATAAAGCAACTCCTCACGGCACAACTGTCACGGATTCAGCCGAGGCTGCCCCTCCTCCTTGCTCGGGCAGGCTTCGGCGTTTTTCGTCCCCGGAGTACTAGCTGCTACCGATCTATGTTTCTGTGTTTGACTTGTTTGGTCTTTATTGTGTACACCTGTTTCCCATTATGTTGTGTTGTCTTCCCTATAATACCCTCTGTCTTTCATTGTGTGTTGTGTGTGATTGTATTCGTCATCGGCAGTAGTTCGTGTGCGGGTTGTTTTCCTCCCTGTGTGGAGGTTGTTTATACTCTGGTTACTTTCGAGTAAAGTACGTTTCCAGTAAGCTCTGTGTCCTGAGTTTGACTTCGCCTACCGCATTCACTGACGCTCTGACAACAACGCCTCTCCCCTATTTGACCTAGATATTTTGTGTGTATGTATTGATATGTAGACTTGGTGTGCTGTTTTTAAATGTGTGTAGTTCTGTCCTTGAGCTGTTCTTGTCTATTAATGTTCTGTATTATGTCATGTTTCATGTTCTGTGTGGACCACAGGAAGAGTAGCTGCGGCTACTGGGGATCCTAATAAAATACCAAAAATACCATAATCATTGTAATCCCTCACCGAACACTGCTTTTTTACCGTTCCAAACGTCTCTATCTGGGCCTCCATATATAGATTTGTCACGTTTGAGCAGGAAAAATGTATTTCAGTAAACACAAGGGGTAAATAATGCTGAACTGTCACATAGTTCCAGCATTCACAGAGACAGGAGGTCTCTGCATGAGGACCAAACTTGCCAAGACAGCGATGAAACATGCAAACACTAAACCCAGTGAATAATGTTCTTAAAACACTTGGTTTCCATTCTGCAGTTTATCATGTTCTAATGACCTTTTACTGACCCCTATCAGGCTTTAGCGATTGGCTCCCCATGCCCAGCGCTCCTCCTCGGATTGGCTGCTCACCAACTCCATCGATTACTGTGAATGAGAACAAGCACTGCAGAACATACACAGGTACACAACTTTCTTTAAATTTATTTGTCTTTCTCTGTAGCTCAATTGGTAGAGCATGGCACTTGTAACGCCAGGGTAGTGGGTTCGATCCCCGGGACCACCCATACGTAAAAATGTATGCGCACATGACTGTAAGTCGCTTTGGATAAAAGCGTCTGCTAAATGGCATATTATTATTATTATTTCTTTCTCCCTTCTCCTCAATACTATGCAGGTTGCAGGACATAATGAACGTGGAAAAGTGCCGTGCATTGATAGTACACAGGGCACAATTGGCCCAGCGTCGTCCAGGGTAGGGGAGGGAATGGCCGGCAGGGATGTAGCTCAGTTGGTAGAGCTTGGTGTTTGCAACGCCAGGGTTGTGGGTTCAATTCCCACGGGGGGCCAGTATAAAAAAATATTTACAAAAAAATGTATAAATGTATGCACTCACTAACTGTAAGTCGCTCTGGATAAGAGCGTCTGCTAAATGACTAAAATGTAAATGGTACACAAGTACACACTAGGAAGTTAACCCAGGACCTTCAGGTCAAAGGTCAAATACCATGACCACTTTATTGGCGACTCCCATCATTCATAGGCTCATAGCCATAAAGATATCTCTCTCAAGACATTCATGTGAAGGTCCCAAATTGGACGAATGCCGAAGGGCACCTATGTAACCATAAGTTTTCACCCCGTCTAGAATTGAAGGGTCTTGAAAATAAACAAAGTTAATTGCTGACAATTTCCTTTGAAAAAGCTTTTTTTAATGATTTGGAGACAGGGTCATAAACCTCTTGTTTATTTTCTCCACTAATATGTGTTTCTCAATTCTCACAGATACTCAGGACCCTGAACTGAGCAGAGTGACCCAATATTCTAGAACTGGACTGAGCAGAAAACTGACCCAATATTCTGGAATTTGACATTTCTAAGGATCAAATGGACACAGCATGAGATACTCCACCACTGACTTTCTATGCTATAGTTGGAAAAACACATAGTATATCCTTAATCCTAACTTGTGAAATAAGCCCATAACTTGAATTTGTAAAAATCTCCCACAAGAATATTTGAGTTGTATGCACGTCTCAAGTTGTAAGATGTGTCCCTTAGAGTAATAATAGCACAAAGCCAGTATACACCACATATTCCATCTTGTTTTGACTTTATACAAACTAAATTTGTATATTATACATGCTGTTTGTATCTTTTAATCCATATTTTCCAAGTATTTGTTGTTTCTGTTCGATATTCTGTTATGAAAATATAATGCTTTCTACAACCATGGTAGCTTTTTCTATTCTCTATGGTCAATGGTTTATGGACTATGGTTTAAAGATCTGCAGATGTGAAATACGACAACCCATGTATTAGTAATAGGGTTCTAATTATCTTCCCTGCCCTAGAAAAGCATTTGAGAGAATAATACGTTAACAATAAAACAGAGAAATCCCCAATGAGGTGTAAGGAGGCTTTATAGCCAGGATCTGTTTATTTGAGTTCCTTTTGTATTCTGACATGATCTCAGAGACAGTATTGTTCTTTCTGAACAACAGCCAAGAAGCGGTGAGGATGAGATTACTGTATTAATGCATTCTGGGATGGGGCCTGCACAGGGGTAGAGGGATGGGGCCGGGCCTGCACAGGGGTAAAGGGATGGGGCCGGGCCTGCACAGGATAGAGGGATGAGGCCTGCACAGGGGTAGAGGGATGGGGCCGGGCCTGTACAGGGGTAGAGGGATGGGGCTGGGCCTGCACAGGGGTAGAGGGATGGGGCTGGGCATGCACAGGGGTAGAGGGATGGGGCTGGGCATGCACAGGGGTAGAGGGATGGGGCTGGGCATGCACAGGGGTAGAGGGATGGGGCTGGGCATGCACAGGGGTAGAGGGATGGGGCTGGGCATGCACAGGGGTAGAGGGATGGGGCTGGGCCTGCACAGGGGTAGAGGGATGGGGCTGGGCCTGCACAGGGGTAGAGGGATGGGGCTGGGCATGCACAGGGGTAGAGGGATGGGGCTGGGCATGCACAGGGGTAGAGGGATGGGGCTGGGCCTGCACAGGGGTAGAGGGATGGGGCTGGGCATGCACAGGGGTAGAGGGCAGTGGTGGAAAAAGTACCCATACTTGAGTAAAAGTAGAAACACTACTATAGTAGAAACACTAGTCTAGTAGGAACCCTAGTCTACATAATGTCTGGTATGGGATCCCTCAGGGCAGATATTTAGGAGTTATGAGATGGTTGTGTGCAGTGCAGATGGTTTTGCTGAAGCTTTGATACAATCTTGTTTTACATTCCTTCTCGTTAATCTGTTGGCAATATGTGCTATTCATAAAACGAGTGAGACTATGGGAGGAAAGAGGTAGGTCAGTCTGACTGATGAAGCCAACAGGTGTTAGGCAGCAAAGAAAAAGAGCACAAAATGCCATCTTCATTCTCTCTCTCTCCCAACCCTACAGAGGTTTTACCTAGAATTGCATGACGTCATGACATGGAACTCCTTAGATGATACATGTCCGAGATCCTTGCCCTCTGACGTTACCGAGGTATTTAATCCATCTAAATAAGGAAAAGATTACATCGGGGGAAGTCAAGAGATTGACTGGGGTGTCTTTTGGTCATTTTATGTAACCGGACTACAGCAGAGGCGGACTGGCCAGAAGTGCTGGTCCATTTTTAGCACAGTGGGCCTGTCTAACTTGTTTTTCTTTTGCGCAAAATGATAATTATCTGGCTAATAATAGGGGTCTCGAAAAAAAACATGGGCCGATGTGGGGGGCTCAAGGAAAATAATGGGCCAGTGTGTTAGAAATGCCAGGGCCGATTTTTGGTCCCAGTCTGCCCCTGGCCTACAGCAATAATAAGGTGATTTACTGTATTTAGTGGGACGAATGAAATGTCATCTCACTCACAAAATTGTGCCACTTTCCCATGGTCACAGTGGGGTTGGACCGCAAAGTGCCAAAAAGTCTCTGTCAATATGTTTAAAAACATGCGTTTTAGATCATATGTATGCTTATCCGTCACTAGGAGTCTACCTTTGGGAAATCCATGCAATCCAATTAATTAAAACAACTAAGACACAGTATGAAAACAAACATGTTGTCCTTGCATCTTCCTCGTGGTTTATTTCTGTAGCCTACTAGTCTGCTATACAGGGATTAATGACATAAAGGGACGTCTGTGTGTGACTTCTTTACTAGATGGGTGTCTGATAAGAGGCTAAACCCAGATGACCAAATCAACCCGCGGGTGTCTTTTCAGCACCTTGGACAGCGCCTTCCACTACAAGCGCAGTGCATAGGTTATCTGCCTCTCTCTTGACCAGACACTAGATCATCTGTTCCACCTAGCCCTAGGGGGGGAACCACAACAACTAGAAACAGACATGGCAAAATCAGCAGCTATCTTGCTGGTGTTCGTTTACTTTTTGTACATCCTATCTCAATCAGCCCATGTGGTTGCAGGATGGACAGAGGAAAGGCTACCAAAGGCTGAAGTTACAGAGGACTCTAGGGAACTGGTGAGTAACCTGCTATAGTAATACATATTAGTTGAGGGTACAATACAATTAAGGAATGCTATTGACACTATTTGATCATATAGGCCTATCATACTGTACATTCATAGTGAGCCATTGCAATTTACCAATAAACATGGTCTATTGTGAGGCGACAGATTTGTAGGGCCATTTCAATACAGGTTAATACAGCTTTTTCTCTGTGTGTGTTGAAGCTGGGTGTCCTTCATAACGTCCTAGAGAAACTCCAAAACCGAAGAATGGCTGTGTGGGAAAGAAGACAAAGCCACCTTCCTAGTGTAAGCAAGCTATTTCAGACACCACAGGTGAATAGTTGAATAGGTGATCGATTTCCCAAATGTGTGGGTCAGACCCTCTGGTGGGTTGTGGGGGCTCCTTTTGGATTGCGGGTCAAGACTACATTCTTGCTAGAACATTCTTGCTAGAACATGTTCTGGGAGATAAAAAATAAACACTCCAAAAGCTTATGCTGTGTCACTTTTTTGAAGACCATTGGAAACTACTAAAGAAACAAACTCTCAAAGGATTCTTTTCAGAACTGATTTAGATTATACTCAGCCTTTCGAGTAACTAATGGGTACATTTAACCCCACGACTAGATGGAGTTTTTCCCTCTGGATGAATAATATTCTGTAGAATAAACAATAAAACATGAAGATAATAAGCAGATGGAACTTTGAGCTGTGTTTATGTTATGAAGTTCTTAGAAAGAGTTGTACAGTTGCAAAAGCCTACAAAAGCCAGACCATCTTGTAGGCTACTACAGTTTTTTCCAACTGCTTACACACAAAATCTTTTCATGTCACACGATTTTTGAAACCTCTCACTCAAAGTGCAAAACTACACACCAAATCTCCAAAACCATAAGCTATTTCTCAGCCTTTGACTCAGTTGTCAATTGCATAAAACACTTTTTTCAAAACACTACACACAATTCTCTACCTAAAACACAAAAATCTAACAGGAAGTGACTTGCTTTCCTTTTCCAAACACAACCAATCAAAATGCTACACTTATTCACCAGGTCAAACACACTCTCCTCGAATGTTCAAACACTAATTGCTTTACTGATCACTAACCAATCACTGCTTTACTGTAGTATAGGACTGTTTTGAACAATGGATGCCAACAATGGACAGAGAGCAAGAGGAGTAGGAGGGAGAGGCAGGGGACAACAACGAGGACAAATTCAAAGATGAAGAGTTGAGAGGAGGAGGAGGAGGAGGAGGAAGAGGAAGAGGACGAGGGCAAAGAAGAGAAGGAAGGAGAGCCATCTCTGATGAGATTAGGGCAACACTTGTTGATCATGTGATCAACCACGGTTTGACCATGAGAGAGGCTGGACTGAGAGTCCAGCCCAACTTGAGTCGATTTACAGTGGCGTCCATAATTCGAACCTTCAGAAATGAGAACAGGTATGCAACTATCTAATGACTATTTTAGCATTAGAGTAATGTACTGTAAAATACGTATGACTGCATAGTATTGCATAAACATTTGTAACTCTAAGCCATCCATTTACTGCACTGCATTGAATGAATGAGGTTGGTTATCATGCTGTACTACATTTTTGTGTACATTGTTTACAGTTCCTATGCTGAACACATACTGTGTTTGAATTCTGTACAGAGTGGAAAGGCAAAGACATCATGGAGGACGAGGACGTTTGTTTACAGATGTACAAGAGACTGCAATTATAAATATGGTTTTGGCCAACAATGCAATTAGGATTTGAGAGATAAGAGAGCATATCTTGAATAATGACACCATATTTAACAACATCAATGCTGTAAGCCTGTCGACCATACAACGCATCCTCCAATGGCACCAAGTGACGATGAAACAACTTTACAAGGTGCCATTTGAGAGAAACTCTGACAGAGTCAAGAATCTGCGACATGACTTTGTAGAGGTATGTATGCAACACTACTTCCAGTACTTCAGACATACCATATTTACTCATCTGTATATCCTTTTGTCTGTTACAGAGAGTATTGGAGATGGATGCCCATGTACATTTATTTATGTGGATGAGGTTGGCTTTAACCTCACCAAAACCAGGCGCCGCGGAATAAATGTAATAGGACAGAGGGCAATTACCAATGTCCCTGGACAGCGTGGAGGTAATATAACTATGTGTGCTGCCATCACTCAAAACGGGGTCCTCCATCACAATGCCACACTGGGTCCGTACAACACCGGCCATATCCTCACTTTTCTGGATGCAATTTACACAATGCTTGTCCCTGATCCATATCAGGAGCCTGCTAGATTTGTGGTTATATGGGACAATGTTAGTTTTCACCGGGCTGTTCTGGCCCACAACTGGTTTGCCACCCATCCACAATTTGTAGTTTTGTACCTACCCCCATATTCACCTTTTCTAAATCCCATAGAGGAATTCTTCTCAGCCTGGCGCTGGAAAGTGTATGATTGCCAACCCTATGCCCGCGTGCCGCTTCTCCAGGCAATGGAGGACGCATGTGGGGACATAGAGGTTGCCTCTGTCCAAGGTTGGATACGCCATGCTAGGAGATACTTCCCTCGATGTTTGGCAAGAGAAAACGTATCTTGTGATGTGGACGAAGTATTGTGACCAGACCCAGCCCGGAGAAGAGATGAAGCGTAGCTTAGCACTGGTGACTGCCCCCCCCCCCCGCCTACCAATTCCTGGACTGCCCCCCGGACCCCACACACACTTTTGTGTTCTTTACTGTATTCTAAAGAATATACTTTTGGTTTACATATGTTTATGGTTTTGTTGTATGCTACTGTATACAACAGTAATGTTTGGCCTAATAAATATTTTCTGTTTCTACATTGCATTGGTGTTTACAGTGTACTTGTTACCCCTCTCAGCAGATTACTTTCACTGTAGAACATTGTATTGGAATGTATATATAAGCCTATGAAAGACCAAAGGGCTTTAGATTTAGAACAACAGTGTTTACATGGTATATCCAAAAATGTACTATTATGAAAGTAGTGTTTGCCATTTGATGCAAATGCTTCATTCTGACATGTGTTTATGGCATTTTGAATGAAGTGTTACATTTTGAAGGAGATGTGAGGCATTTAGCATTTTGTGTGTGCAGTTTTGGGAATTGTGTGTAGAGTTTTGAAAAAAGGAGACATAGTTTTGAAAACGTGTGTAAGCAGTTGGAAAAAACTGTAATACGAACTGTGATGGGATCAGTGCTGTCTTATGGCGACATCTAGTGGCCAAGGTACTTAAAAGTATCACGTCAACTTCCCCTTCCTTGTGAATATCTCATTTGGAAAATTCTACCATATCAATTTTGTTCTATTTTCTTTCCAGTGTAATGTTGGTGACTACTGCACAGTGAAAAAGGGAGCACGGTACGGCCAACTATGTGACTGTCCAAGAGGCTCAAAGTGCAACCTCTTCTTCCTCAAGTGTTTGTGATGTATATTTGTTATGGTAATAGTTCATTTATTTTTGTCTGAATAGTGTAGGATTTTTATATTTTGCTTTGCTAACTTCTAATATATATACTTCTTCTGACCTGTTTCATTCAAGTGTTCTTTGTTTAATTTGCCTCTAATTTTACCATTGTTTGTTGTGCATTCAGCACAGATATAAAGAAGGTAAGCTCTGTAAATATGAAAAAGAGCCTATTTTTCTATGTACATTTTGATTGATAAACTGTCCAATTCCTTTCACAACTTAATCAGAAAAAAGCACAATTATATTCACTGCCTAAAAAAAACATTGGGCACATACCCAAACAACTGTTTTTTTGATTGGTCATAAATAGAAAGTGCAATAAATTGTAACATTTGTTGCACACTTACAGCAACATAATAATTAGGAATAGTGTTAACTGAGCTGTAAAATACATAAATACCGTAAGAAATCGGAAGAACCATCTTATGACTAGTGTGTAACCAAAAGGAAACGCTTGTCAAATGACACCATAAATAGATACGTATAGTTTAGACAGACCTGAATTTCACACACAAATGTGATTGACCAATCATTGGTAAATACACCATAGGCACTTTGATCACAGACAAAAAAATGTAATCTCTGTATTACAGCATTCAGTGTAGCTGCCAATACCGATTATTCAGAAAGTAATCTTTAAATGAAAATACTGTATATCCTCAACAATATGACATAGGCCTAGATATTTGTAGTATTCGTCTCTCTGGTTGGACCAACTCAGTTATTATGGTGACAATGAAGACAATGTGAGAGACATTGTCAGAAAGTGAGACCAAGTTGACATGTTCAAATCCCCAAAACAGACACATGGAATAGGTAGGCAGGACTATACTCTATTCACAGACACAGAAACAATATTAACTATGACAACAACATAAAGACATGTTGTGCTGCAACGTTACTAACCTCTGGTCCTCTGTAGCTCAGCTGGTAGAGCACGGCGCTCGTAACGCCAAGGTAGTGGGTTCGATCCCCGGGACCACCCATACGTAAAAATGTATGCACGCATGACTGTAAGTCGCTTTGGATAAAAGCGTCTGCTAAATGGCATATTATTATTTATATTATAACCTTACTGGAGTAATGACTTGAAAACATTGTAAGATTAATTCAAACCAATAACTATTGTGCAGTGTATGGGTCATACTTACACATCGACATTTCACAAATAAGGCCTCAACAAGACATGGGATCAAAATGGAATACTGATCCCAAAAGAGATACCAAGGTGCAAGTGCTGCCATTCAAGTCCTTCGAACATTTGAGAGTGGACAAGCGCCGGCCAACAGCACCCGGTCTCTATATGGATAGGATCTGCCTGCGGACCTTTTCAGAGGCCAGGTGGTCCAGGGTTCTCTGACGAGCTATAACCACCAGGACCAAGACTACCGTCAGGCACATCATGATCCCCTCAAACCTCCAGAATAGGCTCTCCTCCATCCGAGAGGATCGGCAGCTGAGAAAAGAGAAAGATAGAATTGTAGTCGGACCTGAACTGGCGGTTGCAGTAGCATCAATTTAGGAAAATATTCAAATAAAAATACACAAAAAAGGAGGTAGGCTACCTCTTGTATTCAACTTTGTTGGACTTTGCACAGTTGATCTTTACTATGAATCCAGTTCTGTCACATGGTGCCCATGATTTCTAGAGGAGACAAAGACATGAGAGGGGATGCCATACTTTAGATGTGTTATTGATTTGTATTATAGTGCTCAAGAAAATAGGAATTATCTTAACCCTCACCATCTGAAAGGGGTTGCACCGTGCACACTGTCAAAATCGAAAACTCCTCCTCTTGCCAGCAATGAAGGGATGTTGTGCTTATCTCTGCAAATAAAGACATAACAATAGCTAGAAACTTCAATGTTAGGTTTTAGTGTAATAGCTAGGTCTATAACTACTGGCCAAACTATTATAGCTACCCGAGCTGTATTTAAGTGTTATATAACTAGCTATGGGTCTACCTGTAGAGTAGTCCTCTCCTGAAATATGTGGGGTTCTATTTTCTCATAATTGGATCTGTATGTGATGAATAGCTTAGAAGGAATGCATTAATGATAAGCATAGGTTTGTACTATACTGATATAAATTGTTTCACATAACAGGCTGTGATTCATGTGAGGAACGTTAGGGGGTAGGATGAGATAAGAACTTGTGTCTCAAAATACTAGACTACACTGCTTCTTTGTGATCTGTGAACCGTCCAAGGACATGGGTACTGCAAAAAAGTGCTGACTCTACAGGTTGTTATGATAACAACTTATGCCTGGCAACAGGGATGCGCCAAGGGTCTGGGACCAGCCGGTGCGCCAACGGATAGGCTGAGTAAGTCTAAACCACGCTCAGTCTCTACTCTGATTGGCCAGCAGTGAGTGGGAAATATCTCTGTCAGAGTATTTGAAGAAGAACCTGTAACAATGGATTAGTTCTCTGAGTGCCCTGCGTGGTATTTCAGTGGACCCGTATATACGAACATCATATTTACCATTGAAGGTTTTGCATTAATTAAAATACTAGTATATCTTAGAAGTCGTGTTGACCTCTTTTGTCCCAAATACCAGATTTGAATTGACGCAACTTAACAATTGGTGACCTCCGACGTGATCTGGTAAAGGGACTTCACTGGATATCGTCCGGCCCATTTGGACATCTCTGTCATTGGACGGTGTGTTTCACAAAGAGTCCGGACTACTAAAAAAAAGGTAAGCAGACACCTATTGTTATATAACTAAAGTTCTGCACATTGGCTTTATCCAAATTAATTTTGTGAAACACCTGTCTGATGTAAGTGAACTAAATTATGAAACTATTATGAGTAGATAAGCACAATATTGTGACATGCAAACCTTTGGTGAATGTGATGTTAAACCATGGTACCAGAGAGTATTTGTGCTACCGGCAAGGTCCGTAACTGCGGAGTACGGCTAGGTTCGGAGACAATACTGACATCTATCGGCAAGGTCCGTAACTGCGAGAATACGGCTAGGTTCGAAGATACAGGGAATAATTGACTTAGTAATTGCTATCGGCAAGGTCCGTAACTACGTGGATACGGCTAGGTTCGAAGAATTACACCGGCAAGGTCCGTAACTACGAGGGTACGGCTAGGTTCGGGAAATTTTAGATAAATACTAGCGACTGGCAAGGTCCGTAACTTCGAGGGTACGGCTAGGTTCAGCTGAGTATTTTGAAGATAGTAGAGGAGGCTGTGTGCCCAAATAGAAGAGGCTGTGTGCCCAAATAGATTGTGTGTGGAGTGTAAGTGTGTCATTTATGACTGTGTGACATATTTGACTGTGTGATAGGATTATGACTGTGTATTGTGAGTGAGTGCGATAACTGTGTACTATTTTTGCTGTGTGATAACTGTATACTACGTTTAACTGTGTACAATTTTTGGCTGTGAATACAAAGAATATTTTAAAACAGTAAATAATGAGAATTACAATTAGGAAATAAAGTTTAAATTGTGCAAACGTTAACAAAAGACACCCATAGGAGGTACTATAAAAAGTTAGACAGTGCGAGTGTTGTCGTATGCATGAGAGTGTGAATGATAAACCTGTATACCTTGATAGAAAACTAATTGGGAATCAAATACGTCTGTGGCTGTCCAAACTGTATAATTTGGGGATAACTGTTGGGTTTGTGGTTGCTTAAACCATATAACCCGTTAATAACAATTAGGAACATAAAGCTAAAGTGATGAATTGTGTGACTGAACTGAAACGTTTGAGCTGATATGATTGAACTGTGGCGTTTGGTGTTAGACATAGCATAATACTGGTTTTAGGTGCTTGGGTTGAGGCTTTTTGGTTGATTATTTGATGTAACGTTTGATGTTTGACCCTGCAAAATACTGGTTAAACAATTAGACTGAAATAATTTGGTTTATCGTTGAAATATAAACATGCACCAACTTTAACTAATTAGGTGGGAATGATTTGATTTAAATAAATAGACTAAAGTACTTTAAATAACGGCAGAATATTGGAAACACTAAAACAAAAAACAGCTCCTCAAAAGAGCCTACTCCCACTGGACACGGAAAGTAGAGTTGCGAGGGGAGGAGCTGGAGACAGCGAAAGTGTGGCTTTTGGAGCCATGATAGACTGGGAGTTGGCTGGGAACACCATGGGGCATTGTTTGAGAGGTGCCTGTGGGTTTCTGACGATATATATGTATGAACTTGCTCACCCGAACGTAGACGTACGTCATGGGTGAGAAAGTAGAGAATATTTACATTTGCATTTTTGGTAATTTGGCAGACGCTCTTGTCCAGAGCGACTTATGGGAGCAATTGGGGTTGGGTGACTTGCTCGAGGGCACATCGGCAGATTTTTCGCCTGGTCGGCTCGGGGATTGGAACCGGCGACCTCTCGGTTGTTGGCGCGGCGCTATTGGTCACTAAGCTGCCTGCCGCCCCATATGAGTTTAAGGTTGTGCCATTGTTTGATCATGTGATAAGGTTTAATGGGTAATCGGACCATAACTAATGTGGTTATGGAAGTAATGTATCAATAGTGGAGAGCCAATAGGGGGCTCCATTGAACTATTATGGTTTATTTGGCATTTCAATGGCATAAGGGGAAATCTGTATGTGTGAGGGGAATTCGATTATGTATTATTATAGTATTATGGACACTTCGTAATAAATAAACTGAACCAAACAAGACTTTACTACAGCAATAGAGGATGGTTAATGTTGTTACGTTAGTTTTTAAACCCGATGATAGAGGTAAATGCAGAACGCTGTTAGAGAGTGTGTTTTATTTTTCCTACTAGGGTGTTTGAGATGAGAGGGCTGGCTAGACGGAGAGTGATGACGTGGCTGGTTATGCGACATGAAAGTATTTACTTTGACAGCATCGCAGATGGTGTGGAGTGACTGGCGATGTATGTAGAGGGTTCCTGGTTCGAAAACAGGTAGGGACAGTGAGTAAAGCTTTCGCATTGGGGCTATATAACTAGATTATACCTCCCGAGTGGTGCAGTGGTCTAAGGCACTGCATCGCAGTGTTAGCTGTGCCACTAGAGATCCTGGTTCGAATCCAGGCTCTGCTGTAGCCGGCCGCAACCGGGAGACCAATGGGGCGGCGCACAATTGGCCCAGCGTCGTCCAGGGTAGGGGAGGGAATGGCCGGCAGGGAGGTAGCTCAGTTGGTAGAGCATGGTGTTTGCAACGCCAGGGTTGTGGGTTCGATTTCCACGGGGGGCCAGTATGAAAATAAATAAAAAGAATAATGTATGCACTAACTGTAAGTCGCTCTGGATAAGAGCGTCTGCTAAATGATGTAAATGTAAAATGTAAATGTAGATTACTATGTGGATTGAGAAATGTGAAAGGTTGGATTAGATAGTTTAAGTAGAAGTATTCTAGAAAGGTCTATGAAAATATGTTACAAGGTCCCCATGCGCTTTCCCCGAAGGAGCAAGGGGAGGGTGAGAGAGAGTTCAAATGTTAGGAACATCATTAAATGTATGCTTATCAACGATAGCAAGTATTTGTTTTATTAATTAGGGCCTAATCAGAGAGAACAGTTAAAGAAATTGAATAGCGAACTGAAATCGGTTAGCGGGAAAACATAAATAGTTGGTACATTTTAGAACGATAATTTATTTTGGTTACGGGGATGCAAGTGGCATTGGCTGTTGTGCTGGGGGAATAGCGCCAGCCTGTGGTGGGTTCTGGATTTGTTACATAAACAAACTTATATTTAAACTAAAGTGATGGAATAGGCTACAATTATAACATTATCAGAAAAAAGGCACAATTTAATGTGAAATAGTTATTACAATTATTATTGATAGTTATTACAGTTATTATCATTGATCCAGTAATGATAGAAGGATAGGAGAGGAAAGGCAAGGGATACCCCCTACTACTAATTTATGGAAAGCAGAAGAGTATGAAGATATATTAGGGAGAAAATACTATTAATTGAGGGATATAAAACGTTTAGCTGAAAAAAGAAAACAGGAATAATTTACCTTACACCCTAATATAGACATTGCATTACTTTTGATGTAACCGTGATTGTTTTGGCTAAAAACTGAAATATGACATTTACAGGGGGGACAGGAACAATAGAAGGGGAGACAGATTTTCCTAGGGGGTTGAACAAATAATTGATAATGGATCATTTGAGATGAGATCACATGTAGCAGAGTTAGGGTAATCAATTAAATAATCATTGTATACTCGAGGATTTTTGAGTGGTTTTATGGATTAGTTCTGAGGAATTAGATTGATAAAAACAATTATTGATGGGTTAAGACTGAGGATATCTGTATCATGTTTTGTGTGTACTACCATTTTTAGATTATAACCAGGAGAAAGAGATTAGCTCATCTCATTGGAATGTTGCCCAGGGCTAGCAGTAGTGAAGTTAGGCAGTATTGTCAGTAGCTGAGTGTAGATGCGGTGTGGAAATCAAGCGCAGGAAACACGGGCGTTCGTGAACAGACTTTAGTAAATGAAGGCAGCACCAAACAGGCGAACAGCCAACCCAACCGGGAGGCAAAATACAAATGACGCACAAATAACAACGTGCGTAAAAAGACAATAGCGCACACAGTGCGGACTCTCAAAAAACAACAAAACACGAGAGTAATTAACGAGAGCAACAGCTAGACAAAAACCAATCACACATAACACCTGACCCAACACACGATAACTAAATAGGAAACCAAATCAAATACTAACAAGGGACAGGTGTACAAACAGACAAAACCAAACAAACATGAAACATCGAACGGTGGTAGCTAGTACTCCGGGGACGATGACCGCCGAAGCCTGCCCGAACAAGGAGGAGGAGCAGCCTCGGCCGAAACCGTGACAGTACCCCCCCCTTGACGCGCGGCTCCAGCCGTGCGCCGATCCCGGCCTCGGGGACGACCAGGACGACGCGGAGCAGGGCGCGTAGGATGACCCCGATGGAACTCGGTCAGCAGGGACAGGTCTAATATGTCCCTCCTCGGCACCCAGCACCGCTCCTCCGGGCCGTACCCCTCCCACTCCCACGAGATATTGGAGACCCCCCATCCGGCGTCTCGAATCAAGGATGGACCTCACAGTGTACGCCGGAGCCCCCTCGATGTCCAACGGGGGCGGAGGAGTCTCCTCTATCTCATAGTCCTGGAGTGGACCAGCCACCACCGGCCTGAGGAGAGACACATGGAACGAGGGGTTAATATTCCTGTAATCAATAGGCAGTTCTAACCTGTAACACACCTCGTTCAACCTCCTCAGGACTTTGAATGGCCCCACAAACCGCCGACCCAGCTTCCGGCAGGGCAGGCGGAGGGGCAGGTTTCTGGTCGAGAGCCAGACTCGATCTCCAGGTGCGTATACAGGCCCCTCACTGCGGTGGAGATCGGCGCTCGTCTTATGCCGACGGATGGCCCGCTGCAGATGAACGTGGGCAGCGTTCCATGTCTCCTCCGAGCGCCGCACCCACTCATCCACCGCAGGGGGCCTCGATCTGGCTCTCGTGCCAAGGTGCCAGAACCGGCTGGTACCCTAACACACACTGGAAAGGGGTTAGTTGGGTGGAGGAGTGGCGGAGAGAGTTCTGCGCCATCTCGGCCCACGGAACGTATCTCGCCCACTCCTCCGGCCGGCCCTGGCAATAAGACCTCAGAAACCTACCCACATCCTGGTTGACACGTTCAACCTGCCCATTACTCTCCGGGTGGTACCCCGAGGTAAGGCTCACCGAAACCCCCAACCGTTCCATAAAGGCTCTCCACACTCTGGAGGTGAACTGGGGGCCTCGATCAGACACTATATCCTCGGGTACCCCGTAATGCCGGAAGACATGGGTAAACAGAGCCTCAGCGGTCTGTAGGGCAGTAGGGAGACCCGGCATGGGAAGGAGACGACAGGCCTTCGAGAACCGATCCACAACGACCAGGATGGTAGTATTCCCCTGTGAGGGGGGAAGGTCTGTAACAAAGTCCACCGAGAGGTGGGACCAGGGTCGTTAGTGGAACGGGCAGGGGTTGTAGCTTACCCCTGGGCAAATGTCTGGGCGCCTTACACTGTGCACACACCGAACAGGAGGAGACATAAACCCTCACATCCCTGGCTAACGTTGGCCACCAGTACTTAGTGCTAAGGCAGTGAACTGTCCGGCCGATACCTGGATGTCCAGAGGAGGGGGACGTATGAGCCCAATAAATGAGGCGATCGCGTACCTCGAGCGGAACGTACGTCCGACCCACTGGACACTGTGGAGGACTTGGGTCGGTGCGTAACGCCCGCTCGATCTCTGCATCGACCTCCCATACCACCGGTGCCACCAGACAAGACTTTGGTAGTATGGGAGTGGGCTCAACGGACCTCTCCTCCGTGTCATACCGCCGAGACAGGGCATCTGCCTTCCCGTTCTGGGACCCAGGGATGTAAGTGATTTTAAACACAAACCGGGCTAGAAATATAGTCCAGCGGGCCTGGCGAGGATTCAGTCTCCTAGCTGCCCGGATGTACTCCAGGTTACGGTGGTCCGTCAAAATGAGGAAAGGGTGTTGAGCCCCCTCAAGCCAATGCCTCCACACCTTTAGGGCCTGTACCACGGCTAACAGCTCCCTGTCCCCTACATCATAATTCCGCTCCGCCGGACTGAGCTTCTTAGAATAAAAAGCACAGGGGCGGAGCTTAGGTGGTGTGCCAGACCGTTGTGAGAGGACGGCCCCAATACCGGCCTCGGACGCGTCTACCTCTACCTGGAATGGTAAAGCGGGATCCGGATGCGCCAACACCGGCGCCGAGGTAAACAGGTCCTTCAGTCTCCCAAAAGCCCTGTCCGCCTCAGCTGACCACCGCAAGCGCACCGGACCCCCCTTCAACAGAGACGTTATGGGAGCTGCCACCTGTCCAAAACCCCGGATAAACCTCCGGTAATAATTCGCAAAACCCAAGAACTGTTGCACCTCTTTCACAGTGGTTGGGGTTTGCCAATTACGCACAGCTGACACCCGGTCAACCTCCATCTTCACCCCTGACGCAGACAACTGATAACCCAAAAAGGAGACCGACTTCTGAAAGAACAGACATTTCTCTGCCTTGACATATAGGTCATGCTCCAACAGCCTCCTCAACACTCGGGCGCACCTGGGCTACATGCTCAGCCTCGGGTAGAACTGTACACCAGAATATCGTCTATGTACACGACTACTCCCTGCCCCTGCATGTCCCGGAAAATCTCATCTACAAAGGATTGGAAGACTGAGGGAGCATTCATTAACCCATATGGCATGACGAGATACTCGTAATGACCGGAGGTCGTGCTAAATGCTGTCTTCCATTCATCGCCCTCTCTAATGCGCACCAAGTTATATGCGCTCCTGAGATCCAATTTTGTGAAGAACTGAGCACCGTGTAATGACTCCGTCATAGTCGCAATCAGAGGAAGTGGATAACTGTACTTCACCGTAATCTGATTGAGACCGCGGTAATCAATACACGGGCGCAAACCTCCATCTTTTTCTTCACAAAAAAGAAGCTAGAGGAAGCGGGTGAAGTGGAGGCCCGTATGTATCCCTGTCTCAGAGACTCAGCGATGTAAGTTTCCATCGCCTTCCTCTCCTCTTGAGACAAGGGATGCACATGGCTCCGCGGGAGTGCTGCTCCTAACTGGAGATCTATCACACAATCCCCCTGTCTATGAGGCGGCAGCTGCGCCGCCCTTGTCTTACTAAACACCAGTGTCAAATCCTCATACTCAGGGGGAATATGCAGTGCGGGCATTTGATTTGGACTCTCCACCGAGGTCGGCCCTATGGAAACACCCAGACATAGCCCCTCACACTGAACAGACCACCCTTTAAGAGCTTTCTCTCGCCACGAAATAGTAGGATCATGGGTAATCAACCAGGGAAGTCCCAGCACCACCGGATACGCAGGAGAGTCAATCAGATAGAGCTGAATCGTCTCCTCATGACCCCCCTGCGTCTTCATCCTAAGGGGCGCTGTGACCTCCCTAATTAACCCAGATCCTAACGGACGGCTATCTAGGGCATGTACAGGGAAAGGCTTATCAACGGGAAGGAGAGGAATCCTAGCTCTACACAGAACTGGCGATCTACAAAATTCCCAGCTGCGCCTGAATCTACTAGCGCCTTATGCTGGGAACGAGGTGCAACCTGTGGAAAACAAACAGGCAAGGTTATGTGAACGACAGAAAGCTCTGGGTAAGTAGGGCGCCTACTCACCTGGGAGGACTCCCCAATGCGTGGCCTGCCTTCACCTCCACCGGGGGACCTTCCCCAACACCTAGCCGCGGTGTGCCCTCCACGGCCACAGTTGGTGCAGGGAACGGCCCCCCTCGGGTTCCTACTCCTCCGTTCTCTAGCGCCAGCACCTCCGAGCTCCATAGGGCTCGGCTCGGAGGTGCCGGAAGGTGGAATGGGCAACCCCCACCCGGGACGTCCACGGGTGGCGAGGAGGGTGTCCAGCCGAATGGCCATGTCGACCAGTTGGTCAAACGACAACGTGGTATCCCTGCATGCCAACTCTCTCTGGACGTCCTCCCGGAGGCTACAGCGGAAGTGGTCTATGAGGGCCCGCTCATTCCACCCTGCATCTGCCGCTAGAGTCCGGAACTCCAAAGCAAAATCCTGTGCGCTCCTCATCCCCTGTCGGAGGTAGAATAGACGCTCCCCCGCCGCCTTCCCTTCTGGTGGATGGTCAAACACGGCACGGAAGCGGCGGGAAAACTCTGCGTAGATAATAGTAGCGGCATCTATTCTCCTCCATTCGGCGTTGGCCCACTCCAACGCCTTGCCGGTGAGACAGGAGATGAGGGCGGAGATGCTCTCGTGTCCCGAGGGCGGCGGGTGTACGGTGGCGAGGTAGAGCTCCACTTGCAGCAGGAACCCTTGACACCCGGCAGCGGAGCCGTCGTACGCCCTCGGGAGCGAGAGCCGAATCCCGCTGGGTTCCGGAAGGGGAACAGGAGGACTGACCGATGGGGATGGTCCGGTAGGTGGGGGCGTGGGTACCCCGCTGCTTTCCCATCGGTGGAGAGTGTTCATCACCCGATCCAGGGCGTGACCGATCTGGTTGATCCTGTCCTCCTGCCCACGCAGACGGTCCTCCATGATGTCCGTTGGCGCGGTTGCTCCTGCTGATTCCATGGGTGTGATGTGTGATTCTGTCAGTAGCTGAGTGTAGATGCGGTGTGGAAATCAAGCGCAGGAAACACGGGCGTTCGTGAACAGACTTTAGTAAATGAAGGCAGCACCAAACAGGCGAACAGCCAACCCAACCGGGAGGCAAAATACAAATTACGCACAAATAACAACGTGCGTAATAAGACAATAGCGCACACAGTGCGGACTCTCAAAAAACAACAAAACACGTGAGTAATTAACGAGAGCAACAGCTAGACAAAAACCAATCACACATAACACCTGACCCAACACACGATAACTAAATAGGAAACCAAATCAAATACTAACAAGGGACAGGTGTACAAACAGACAAAACCAAACAAACATGAAACATCGAACGGTGGTAGCTAGTACTCCGGGGACGACGACCGCCGAAGCCTGCCCGAACAAGGAGGAGGAGCAGCCTCGGCCGAAACCGTGACAAGTATTTAGGTCATAAAAGTGAGCTACCAAATTAAGTGAGGCCTGGCTATTTGTGGTTGTTGTTTTTCAAATTGGGTTTTTCAAACAAAAAACAACACACCTAGTATGATGTTTATAAAGCCTTGTTGTTTCAATTTTGGGGGGGTTTCAGCAGGTCAAGGGTGATAGGTCTTAGAGGAGCACGCACAGTGAATTTTATGGAGTTTTTTAGGTTTTGGCTGAGTTTGGGGTATATATGATTTCTTATGAGAATGAATGTCATGAGGACTTAATGAACACTTGGGATTACTAACATTTATGAAATATTTAGAATAATGGTCATGTTTAGTATACTATGGGATGGCAATTGGATAATGAATTACCAATATTACCTAAGTGATTGTTTGGGTAGGTGGTAATATTGACACATGGGCAAATCATGTGTCAAATGGGGGATGGATGGTATGGTAGGAGATGGTAGGATTAAATAATAAATATATACGAAGGAGAGGACAAAATACTTAAAAAAAAAAAAAAAAAAGATTAGAAATTGAGAGCTGAACATGTATGTGTGAAGATAGTTTATTAACCACACCCGTATGTCAGAGGTTTTGTGCCCCACAGGTGAACTAAAGGAGAAGGTGAGCATCCAGTCCCTAAAAGAAGAAAAACCGGAAGCAGGCCTGTTGGGAAGGGCCCTACCAAGTCCTATTAGATCCACCTGGGTGCATGTCACACACTGCAAAAAGGTAAACCCAGTTACACCTGGTGAACAAACACAGAGTTAGGAGAAAGAACCGATCACCACTAGGGCTCGGGGGTTGGCTCCTTAACGAAGATTCCCTTACCCTGTCTGATCATCCCTGTGTGAGTTCGATAGAAGGTAAAGCAATGGGTTGGCCTCTGGCGTCTGACATGTTCTCAGGGCGAGGGTGGGGATTCACAGGTCTCCCGACGGTAGGTAGCTGTCTGATTGTGGGGGCCATATTCCTAGCACACTCAGATCCTCCTGATCAGCCAGAAGTAGTAGTTAACCTAACACAAGTTGATAAAATAATACCTGAGCACAGTCTACGAAGGCATAGGAGACAGCTAGACGTAGGGAAAGGGGAAGTACTAGGGACTGTAGGGAAGGACATCACCTTTTGAGGTCTTTGCGGACCAGTTGGGGAGTTGGGGACTACTGGCTGGTAGTATCGTAAAGGATGGGAGATATATATGTATGTCATCATGTACATCCTGGGACTATGTAGTTGCTCATACCGAGCGGGGGGGGATATGTCAATCTCCATACACCGTTTAGGGACAGAACGGTGTGTGAAATGGCAGAAATGGCAGTGTGACCCATATAAGGGTAGGTACTGTCTGAAAGTCTGAATTATGCTAAAACAGGTTACAGACCTGAACAAGTGAGATATCCTCTTCAACTGGGGCACCCTATAGAGTAAACCTCTCTGAGGGAGGTAGTGAGACCGGGGCTGTGGTGAAGATAGTGCAAACTATAGACCTGAAGGAAGTAGGACAGGTGGAGACGGGGTGTAGAAATCTTGACCTGTGGTTGGAATGGATTCAGTATACGGCAAGAACTATGTCTAAAGAGGACTGTTATGCCTGTGGGACAGCCAAACCAAGGTTAACAACTACTCCGTTCCCCTTGACAGGCTTTGACTCTCTGTCAGGTTTATCCCCCATGCAAGCCACCTGGGAATGTGGTGAAAGAGTCTTGTAGTAACTTGCACTATCTGTATCCCCCGATAACAAAGTCACCCCGACCTAGGTTGCCTCCGTTTGAAGTCTCAGGGGATTCTTATTGTTTTTCTAGGACTAGTAAGATAGGATACAGGGTAGGGCATCTTAGCTCCTGCTCCCACACAGAGAATATCACAACTAAAGAGACCATGACTAATCTCTCCTCTTTGTTGCAGCCAGAGGATTTTAGGAACCAAAACCAGGCCCGTGCTGACATCTGATGGTTGTGTGGTGATAACTGATTGTGAACTCACCTACATACGCAAACAATCAAACGTGTCAGAGACTGGTGAGTTGTCACGTAGAAAGTAGGACCTCCTCCCGGGATCCTTTGATGAAAGGATACATATTGATGGGATAGGAGTACCTCGAGGGGTTCCAGAAGAATTCAAAGCTAGGAATCAGATCGCAGCTGGGTTTGAATCAAGTCTTTTCTGTTGGTCAACAATTAATAAAAACATAGATTGGATAAATTATATTTACTATAACCAGCAAAGATTTATAAACCACACTCGTGATGCAATAAAGGGATTAGCTGAGCAGACAGCGGCAACTAGCTTAATGACATGGCAGAATAGAATAGCTTTAGATATGCTGTTGGCTGAGCGGGGCGGAGTTTGTGTTCTGTTCGGATATATGTGCTGTACTTTCATCCCCAAACAACACAGCACTGGACGGGTCCGTGACCAAAGCGCTTGAGGGACTCACCACGTTGGCGAACGAACTGGCTGAGAACTCTGGTATTGATAGTTCCCTAAACGGTTGGTTTGATAACATATTTGGTAAATGGAAAACTATTGTTGTAACTATTCTGGGTGAAGTTATAGCTTCTATGGGTATACTTGTTCTTTGTGGATGTTGTCTTATTCCCTGTGTCTGAGGGTTGGTGAGAAAAGGAGATGGAGAAGGTGGTTTCCCAACAGATGGTGAGATACGGCCCAATCCCGGACTCCGACCTAAGGAATGAAGGATATGACCTACCAGGCTTGGTGGAGTGACACTCTAGAGGGTGTCTAAAGGGGGCCAACATTTACTTCCCTGTTTGTGTTTTATGTTTGAATAATCTTATGTTTTGTGTTCTATTAATCCTGTGTTTTATGCTTTATTAATCAAGTTAACCATTGTGAATGTTTGTCTTTCCTTATGTGAGGGTTTGAAGTTCCTGGGTGACTGGTAGCCAACCGTTTGTAAATTGGGTGTAGATGGAAGGACTGAGGGTTTTTATTTTTTTTGTATCATTATTGCCTATTAATAAAAGTGTGATTCTTTTTGTTTGTATTGTATTTTAATGAGTGAAACCCTGTGTTTTCTTATTTTGGGTTCACACCCAGTGGGTGTGAAAAGGGGGATTGTGGGGTTCTATTTTTTCATAATTGGATCTGTATGTGATGAATAGCTTAGAAGGAATGCATTAATGATAAGCATAGGTTTGTACTATACTGATATAAATTGTTTCACATAACAGGCTGTGATTCATGTGAGGAACGTTAGGGGGTAGGATGAGATAAGAACTTGTGTCTCAAAATACTAGACTACACTGCTTCTTTGTGATCTGTGAACCGTCCAAGGACATGGGTACTGCAAAAAAGTGCTGACTCTACAGGTTGTTATGATAACAACTTATGCCTGGCAACAGGGATGCGCCAAGGGGCTGGGACCAGCCAGTGCGCCAACGGATAGGCTGAGTAAGTCTAAACCACGCTCAGTCTCTACTCTGATTGGCCAGCAGGGAGCGGGAAATATCTCTGTCAGAGTATTTGAAGAAGAACTTGTAACAATGGATTAGTTCTCTGAGTGCCCTGCGTGGTATTTCAGTGGACCCGTATATACGAACATCATATTTACCATTGAAGGTTTTGCATTAATTAAAATACTAGTATATCTAAGAAGTCGTGTTGACCTCTTTTGTCCCAAATACCAGATTTGAATTGACGCAACTTAACAAATAGCAGCACCATGGACACTGGAAGAAAATGATAGAATGGTTTGGTTAACTACTTCAACACATTCATAAATGTCAGAGGTTTGACGTCAGCTTAGTCAGTGACATGGCTGAATGCTGCACAGCACACTCACCTGAGTGACGCAGGTACTACCAGGAGCAGTGTGAAGATCGAGAACATTCGGGAATCGCTCATTGTGCTGGTAAGAGGGGCACGAACTCCAGACTGTCATTAACTTCTAATGAGATGGCAAAAATAATGTAGCTTCTGTGACGTTAGCTATTATGTAGCTAGCTAGTAGCCTAACGTTAGCTATCAGTTGAGTTCCAGAAGCATATTTACAGTAGCTAAAACCGATTTATAACTCATCCCAAACTTCCGTTTTCCATCTAAAACGTTTTGTCTTGGCAGAATTGTAGCCATCTTGAAATCATCGAAGTTCCTCCCTATGTCACCTGACCTGAGTGACATGCTTGAAGTGCTCTGACAAGCAGGCATTCAGGTCAGTTTGTAACTTTCTGGATCTTGTGTCTATGCTGTGAGTGACAATTACATTTCTACTGAAGGTCAATAATGTACTGGGATGGGATGTGGGTTCGTTTCCCACGGGGGGCCAGTATGAAAAAAACACAAAAAAACATGTATGCATTCACTGTAAGTCGCTCTGGATAAGAGCGTCTGCTAAATGACTAAAATGTAAAATGTAATGTAAATGTACTGCAGCTATGTTTCTATTTCTTGACATGCCAGGACAGTGTTTATATCATTGGGTAGCGCCACCTTTAAAAATAATTTTATTAAAACAATGTCAAACATAACAAAAATGAAGCAAACACCCTTAAGAATATTCGTAACAGTTAGGGAATGTTTTTGAGAATGAAAAAAAATGACCCAACAGGAACAGGTTGGATAACTAATCCTCTTATTACAAATGGAAGCAATATTTGTCAGCTAAAATAGATCAACATTTCCATGTCTATATAAGTCCACAATGCAGGCAAACCTGGCTAGCTGAGGTACGTACCGTTGTCTTTCACAAAAGATGACCCCCCCCCACCCTCCAAAAAAATAAATAAAAGTAACATAACATTGTGCCAAACATGACAAAACCGTGCATAGTATAAACCATGTAAACCAAAAAACAACAAATCTATGTAGTGTGAAGTCTTTCTGGGATATTATAAGAACTCATAATGTACCTGAGCAAAGAGAATTGGTTAGCTTGCTTGTGATTTTACTGAACAAGTAATTTTTTCTTAAACAAGTCCTGCAGACCTTCGTACTTCTTTCTTAGGCAAGGTTTTAGACCACCCTGCTCAGCACTGAGCTAAGCTTATAAATTAAATTAATAAATTACAAAAATAACGTAACAGCTGAAGTGTGTGAAACAGTTCAAGTATGACTCTAGAGAGCTCTAACTAAGCCACATAACACATGCTTCTGGGCATGTATGTACCACCACATATAGTGCTTCTTCTAACAATAGTTCTGAATAAGCCAGAGACCCTGGTTGTCACTTCCTTCTGTTTCCAGTGAGGGGCACCTCTGGATAGCCTCAATGCATTTGTTGATGCTGCTTCCCTCAGTCTTCCAGCAGGGTCCTACTCCATGTAGTCGGAGCCTGCCATGGCCATGTAGGAATCCAGCTCTGCGTCTAGGTGGCTCTTGGTCATTGACATGTAGTTGTCTAGTTGGTTGTCCAGCTCCTCTTTGGTGGGGATTTTTTCAGGTTTGCCCATGCCTCGGCACCGGAACCCTCCCCGGCCCCGCAGGCCCAGACCCGCTCCTCTGCCTGGGTAGGGACGACAATACATGAGGGAGGGCAGTGGGAGAAGGGAGGGCAGAGTATGCACAGTTAAGAGAGTGCAAGAGTTCTCGCACCTCTTCCTCTCAGGCCCAGTCCATTCCTGGCTCCGCGGCTCACCAGCACTCCAGCATTGTTCAGCTGGCCACCTTGCAGCCTCAGGCCCTGACGAAACCTAAGCTTAGTCACCCCTCCCCGGGCACGCATCTGATTCACACCTGAACGAGAGAGGGATATATAAAGTTAAACTGGCTCCAACTGTATTACAGTTGAACAACACAGTACACCAAATACAGAGAAAAACAAAAAGGACACCCACCTCTGAAAGCATAGCCACCTCTCAAAAAGCCCCATCTGTTGTTTCCACGCACTCTGAATGCTCCTCGGTTCATCCCTCGCAGTCCCCTTACAGCAAACCCTCGGCTTCTGGTGGCCCCCCGCATCAGGGTCCCCATGGGCCGACCTAGCCTTGTCAGGACGTTGCCCTTCCCCAGGCGCTGCTTCAGGCTCTGTGGGACATCGGAACGTACCAACAGAGTTAGGGTGCATGCCATTAAAATGTAATCGATGAACTGAAAGTAAAGACATGACATGCCCAGTAGGTGGCGCCGTTGGTTTCAAAATTCAAATTAAACTTCAATGCTTCTAATCTAGTCCACGTTTTCATTTCTCTGGTCTCTTCTTAAAAAGGAAAAAAAATAGTGATACTGGGGTAGTTCTGATCTGTGGTGCGTTCAGTACGACAGAACAGTGTTCAACGTTTAATTCAACGGAAACAATTCTGAACGACCAGTTGAAGAACGGTATGATTATGGTGGGGCAGAGGGAGATTGTGTATGAACAAAGATGGTATAGTGTGTGCAGCACAAGTTTTGAAATTTCAAAATGGTCACACCCATATTGATCAGGCCACACCCACCAAACATACCTCAAAGGCTGTTGAAGAACAGTGCGCACCATTTTGGGGAAACGTGCCCTTCAGTACAAACCGTCACAGAACGTTGCATCGAACTGAATGCAGCCTTGGATTAGTGACACTGACACTTAATCTAACAGACTAACCTAGACAAGTTGAAAAGTGGATGGTTAGTTCCCTCACCTTGGGCTGCAGGGCGGCCTGCACAGAGGTCCTGTTCTCCATCTGCAGAGCCAGTCTCCTGTTGCGGACACTGGCCACTTGCTGCTGCTGCATGTTGGCTCGTACATCCACTGGCTCCGGCTGCTTGTTCTTCAGCATAGTCGTGAAGCTTGGAGGAGCAGGGTTTGAGGGATAAAGGAGGATAGAACATACTTAGCATACTACTGTACCATGTAGTTGCATTCCCCTGCCCAGCCACTTACTGCCTATACAATGCACTTGTGTACATGGGGTGAAGTCCCCAATTAACCAGCTGTAGCTAGATGTCTAGCAAACAGACAGGTTTGGCCTTTGACTCATGATTTTGTATCAACGGGGAAGAATGACTGATAAGACAAAAGACACTTAGTCATAACAGGGTTTGCAATTAGCAAGATATGGAGTACAGGAGGTGGCCTCTAAACTCATCACCACTGGCTTATGGTAGTCTCACCGATCGTTGAGGGAAACTGAGGTGCTTTTCAGCACGATTGTCTCTGTTGGGGAGGTCATTGCGTCTGTTTGTTGATACATTCCTGTGAGACAATCAATTGGGAGACCGAAATTATACTGCAATGGAACAAAAGCATAACTTTAGTTGGTAGCTACTGTGACAAAATTTGACAATTACCTAATGTTAGGCTAGGAAACTACCTTGTAACATGAAATAGTTTAAAACACATACTAGCAAGCTGTTCTCCTTAATTCGTTTGACATGATGCTGGCTTGGTCGGCAAAATGTTGCTAATTTGCTGATATGTGAGATGGTAGCTAAACTTCAAACTAGATAAACCTACTAACTAGGTTTTTATCAAGTTTTGAGCACGCTGCGTTTCCTCACCTTTTAGAACAGCACTGGCAGATAGGGGAGATGCTAGCTAAAATGTGGTTAGCCGCCCACTCTTGACTGTCAGCACCAAAGACGCACCTGCACAACATAAAATAAAAGTTACTCTCAACTAAGGAAAGCCTCAAGCTTCATACCGTAGTTACCGCCCAAAATATAAACGCAATAATTCAATCAAACTCGCACTGTCATTCGACCACAATGCGGGAAATATCAAATGTACGTTTACAAATCAAGAACTGATGAAAGGTTGCATTTTTGCAGTATATAGATCATTAATTTGACTAAGACCCCAAATAGACAATAACTTTTAGAAAAAAATATGAAAGGTAAGGACACTGTCCAAGTAACTTATCTAAGATTCCAAAACGGTACACATATATTTTGCTGCATAACATTGGAATTGAGGAACAGAGGGCTAAGCAGCAATGGAGCTACCGGAGCTATGTAAAAACATTTGTGTGTAAAGTAGCACATATGCAGAAGGTACGGTTGTTTTAGCTTTCTTGTAGAGGTGTCCGGGGAGTCTGGTAATACAGCCACTCCGTTCCCTATTTAGTACAGTGCGATTTGTGACTCAAATTCAAACCATATAGTGTGTGCCCTAATAGCCTAGCTGGGGGAGAGAGGGAGGTACAATTTACCAGAAACCCCCCTTTTCCTGGTAAAATACCTGATAAACTATCCACCTACTACTATCTTTATATTCTAGCCTGGTGTATTTATTGTAAGTGCAACACTACCCTTCTGATTTCCCATAAGGTAAATGCAACACATACTTGAAACAAATCATCCACATTATGTAGCCAGCAGATTATCTAAAACACCATTAGTCTATAAAACACAAACTGTGGATTTTTAAAATATTCCTTTGAGAAAAAAAAGTGACTATATACTCCTCTATGCAAGAGCCTAACTGGCTTTTGTGAAGCCTACAAAAAATAATAAATTACAGTAAAAAAGTGTCAGCCACTAGAGGGCAGCACAGTCTCATATTTAACAGCTATGGAAATCTACCGTTATTGGCAGTAATGTCCCGATTTTTTTGGCAGAAATGGTACTGATCAAGTAATTTCTAAGACAATGGTCATACCCATTGGATGTATATTAGATGTATTAGATGTGTATGTATGCATGCATGTTTTGGACTACAGCTAGCTATAACTACGGCAGAATATCCAAGCCATACATACAGCCTCATGATGATGTTGGCTGTTGTGCTTTTTATCCTGGTGAAGTTATTTTAATGAAATTGGAGGTCCATTACTGCGTTACTGTGCTCAGTAGTGATGTGTTTAACTACTAATGTGTATTTTTTTTCACATATTGCCTTGGTGAAATACAATTATTAATGCGGACCTCTTCATTGGTATGGACCATTGTGGGATTCTTTCCAGCAAGCTATGTTTCTTTGACGTCAGAAATGAATGCGGTTGATGCCCAACCATAGAGAATGATAGAGGCCTAGTAGTGGCCAAAAGGCCTTATTTGCATGGGCAGCGCCATTGAGGGCTTCCACCATTTTAATGTAGTCTACTGGGTGGAACTTCTAACTTCATGGACATGATTCCAACAGGTTCACCATGAGGGATCAGCCAATCATGAAGAAGAAATGGACTACTTTAAAATGGAGATAGTCTCAATGGCGCTGCCCATGCTGTCACATACCCTATAATACCACATATACAAAAATGAGTCTTCTATCTATCTCTATGTGCCCAACACACTTACTGCGCCGCCGCAACCGTTTCTGGGAGGAGAACGAATTCGATGAGGGCTGCAATTCAATCCCAGGAACGTTGCAATGCCTTGTTTCACTGATGAGGTTTGGGCATAGGCATGGTGTGAGTGTTGTTTGTAATCGCAAAGGAGGAGGATAAGATTCGCTAATAATACACTTTATCGAGGGTAGAAGGAAGGACATGATTTATTATCCAGTCTACTAGCTAGCTAAGGATTTCGTCTTGATGTTTACTGGAGAGAGAGGGGTAAGTCCGACCAGCCGTTGTTAGCTTGTAGCTAGGTTATTTATCAGTATCTTTGATGTAACGTTACGTTAGCTCAATTTACGTTAACCAACGTTCGTTCATACAATTATTTGAGGAAATTACAATTGAATCGGCGCCGCCAGCTGAGTTTATCCAACGTCAAAATATGTTGTGACCCAGTAATACCTAGCTAGTTAAGTAACTAGTTAGCTACTGTTAGATAGCTAACGCTTTACTCGGTGAATGAACGAGGCACTAGTACCGTAACGTAGCTAACACCGGGCCTATCAAGCTGTTTCTCTGTCTCATGATGGAAGCTAACGTTAGCTAGCTAGCCAACTGCTTCCATGGACTAACTAATTTAAACATTAGCTAGCCAAGTATAATCCTCTCTGACAAATAGCTAGTTAACTAACTTTTACCCACTTTAAATGTTAGTACGCTAGCTACTGTAGCTTGTCATGACAACCAAATCACCTGACCTGATGGTCCTATTTAGCTATTGTGTGGTAGTTAAAATAATAACGTTAACTAACTAAATACTTTCCAATTTCTGTAACTAGTAGTTATGTTCCCTGTATGCATGCATTAGCAGTACAGTATTGGCTTCAATTCATAGGTACATTGTCATTGTAGCTAACTAGGTATTTAGAAATGTGTGGTGTCGGTTATGGCTACATTTTCAAGAGGGAAATACTGTAGCGTCCATTGATTATGAATGAAGGATCGTCTTTGAGGCACGGGTGTCTTTGAATACATACAGCCATGTGGGGTTAATGACTGCATTAACTAAATCCTACCAGTATAACCTGCAAATAGGCTAAACACAATTGTCCAGTCAGTAAAAATTCCTTGCAACTTTGTAATTCAGTGAGTCTAAGGCTAAATGTTACAGATATTAAATCGAGACAGCTGGTGCTGTAGAGAAAGACTCGAAAACAGCAGGTCTGGGACAAGGTAGCAGGTCCGGTGAACAGGTCAGGATTCCCTAGCCGCAGGCAGAACAGTTGAAACTGGAGCAGCAGCACGTCCAGGTGGACTGGGGACAGCTAGAAGTCATCAGGCCAGGTAGTCCTGATCCTAGGGCTCAGGTCCTCCGGGAGGGGAGGGAGAGAATTAGAGGGAGCATACTTAAATTCACACAGGACACCAGATAAGACAGGAGAATTACACCAGATACAACAGACTGACCCTAGCCCCTCGGCACATAGACTATTGCAGCATAGATACTGGAGACTGAGACGGGTGGTTCGGGGGACACTGTGGTATATGTCCAACATCACAATTGTCTTTTTTCCTCATGTATCTACCAGCTTCACTGCTAGACCCTATCAGGGGTGTAATCATTACTCCAAACAGTCGCAAAACGTTCTGTTTTGCAACGAAAACTAGCATTTCTATTGGACAGATTCAGGTAGGGCCCTAACTGTTTGCTGAACCTGCCCAATAGAAACAGTAATTTCTGTTGCAAAACAGAACGTTTTGCAACTGTTTGAAGTAATGATTACACCCCAGTACAAATCTGTGAGAATGTTCCAAGCTGAAGGTTTGAGTCAGGCGGTAGGCCTTATTTCCTTAAAGTCACTTTTAAGTGAAGTTTTGTTCTGTTGATATTCTGACTTGATTTTCTCTCATTGTGACTCTTAGGAAGCGGGCATCATGGGCACGACATTAACATCCAACGTGTTCAAGTAAACTGGACCCACGAGACTGCTTAAAACCCATCCCCAGCCATGGCAGGCTTCAAGCGAGGGTATGACGGCAAGATCGCAGGGCTCTATGACCTGGACAAGACGCTGGGCCGGGGCCACTTCGCCGTGGTCAAACTGGCGCGCCACGTCTTCACGGGGGAGAAGGTGGCGGTCAAGGTCATCGACAAGACCAAGTTGGACACGGTTGCCACGGGTCACCTGTTCCAGGAAGTGCGCTGTATGAAGCTGGTGCAGCATCCTAACATCGTCCGGCTCTACGAGGTCATCGACACGCAGACCAAGCTCTACCTGATCCTGGAGCTGGGCGATGGAGGAGACATGTTCGATTACATCATGAAGCACGAGGAGGGCCTCAGCGAGGAGCTGGCCAAGAAGTACTTTGCCCAGATCGTCCATGCCATCTCCTACTGCCACCGGCTGCACGTGGTGCACCGTGACCTCAAGCCGGAGAACGTGGTGTTCTTTGAGAAGCAGGGCTTGGTGAAGCTCACTGACTTTGGCTTCAGCAACAAGTTTCAGCCAGGGAAGAAGCTCACCACCAGCTGTGGCTCGCTGGCCTACTCTGCCCCAGAGATCCTGCTGGGAGATGAGTACGATGCTCCGGCAGTAGGTAAGAAATCTAAGCTTGTAAGCCTGGATACATTAGATGGATGCCGTTTGACGCTGTCTGCCATAGATAGCTTACCTCCTAGAGTCATAGTTTGATTGTATTGACCTGGACTGGCTGTAATCTTTGGCACTTAGTCTAATAGGCACGTGTTGAAAACCCTTCAAGGTAATGGCCTCGTATCAGCAAGCTCACAACCCTGTGTCATGGGGCCATGGTGATTCTGTGAGATTGTTGCATGGACTTGAGCGCTAAGGATCACGTAGTCTAAAACATTTGCTGTATGCTGACCTTTGACATTGCCTTACCGTAGCCTAGAAAGGATTACTTTTGTGTACATATGTAGGTTTAGGCTGGTTTTGAACTTGCAATTTCAGAAGTGCAAGGTTATGTTGTAGCTAGGGAAGCAAGTTACTGCTATTAGATGTGCATTGTTCATAACCACAGGCTATGTGTTGCTATGATACACAAGGCCAGTTCTCCTGGTGTTGGTGCCTAGAGTGTTTCTTTGCACTTAACTGGCTCATTGATTTCCTGTGTGGACTGACTGGACTGACCGTAGTGCATACAGCAGCAGCACTGACTTATACAATAGCTTCCCGTGTCTAACCAGGCATTTACATATCAAATCATTTGTAAGATGATTACTTATATTCTATGATAAACCCTATTTCTTTAACATTTCACTGTCCCAGACATTTGAAAGGAGAGTCTGAAATACTCCAATGTTATGAAGACTAAAATCTCTAAAAATAGGCCCTATGCATGATAATGCTTTTGATAAGCATTTGGGTTAGCTATTATTGCTTCCCCTATTTGACTATGCCTGTCACACTTGTAGGGTGTAACTGCAACCTGAGGAAACTGTGGTCACTCTCTCTCACTCACTCACTCACTCACTCACTCACTCACTCACACACACTGTTGTTTCTTTGCAAAGAATGACAGAGCATCTTATCTTACAGTAATAGGTCTGGGGCTGTGTGTGCAGCCTGTGTTGTGTTGTAATTGTCATGGTTGTGCGTCAGATGAAGGTCCCTAGAGAGAAGAGAGAAGGCTGACTGCTGTTAATTGCAGCCTGGTTACAATCACCGGCTCTAAGCAGGACAGTTGATCCATCCTTTGTTTGTACTGAACATCTAGTACTGAAGCCCTGATTTAAACATTTTACTATTGATATTGTGGGGTTGATTAAAACACATTTCTACATGATAGCCAGTGGAAGCCTCGCACACAATCTACATGGTTTCCAGCTTAGCCCTGCCAAATCAATATTCCATCCTGCAGCCTCTCAGTCCAGAGCTGTGTCACAGGCCATCTCACTACCTCTAATTCATAAATTCGCCCTCTCTCTGAACAAACATTGAGCCAGCAGCAGTAGTGTTGCCTGGCCCTGGACTGGTGGGATGGGTGAGCACTCCAGAGTGTAAGTGTGAGAGAGTAGAGCTTACCTATGACCATTGGCTCTGCTCCACAGTCTCATGGCTCTTGGCTTGCGTACTGTTATGTTTTGGTGGCTCTTGTCTCAGGACCATTGGTCAGAATTTCTGAGAGAGAGCCTGGCAAAAAAAATAATCCTAATCTCTCACCCCCTCGCCCTCCGTCACCTGTGATTGGGGATGGAGGGCCAGGCAGAGTAAACATCCCAAATGGCATCCTATTCCCTATAATGTGCACTACCTTTGACCAGAATCCCATAGGGCTCTGATCAGAAGTAGCGCACATGCACTATATAGGGAACAGGCTGCCATTTGAGACACACCCAGAGTGTGCAGCTGATGTTTTTTGTAACTGCTCAGAGAACACCAGAGGTAGCATGAGGCCAGGAATGTGAATGAGCAAGAGTCATTGTAAAAAAGAGAGGAAACTGTTGGGCATGTGGGTGTATATTAATGATGAACACTTTTCTTGGAATGTGACCAATGAGAGAGAGACACACTCCAGCCTACTGCCAGCCCTGTGGCTGTTTGTTGTCACTCTGCCACGTTTGTTCCTCACTCTGTGTAATGACAGAACAGGGTGCTGTGGTGCTGGAGGTGTCAAGGAGGATGAGGCCAGTCTGACAGAACATGGTGCTGGAGGTGTCAAGGAGGATTAGGCCAGTCTGACAGAACATGGTGCTGGAGGTGTCAAGGAGGATTAGGCCAGTCTGACAGAACATGGTGCTGGAGGTGTCAAGGAGGATTAGGTCAGTCTGACAGAACAGAGTGTTGTAGGTGCTGTGGTGCTGGAGGTGTCAAGGAGGATTAGGTCAGTCTGACAGAACCGAGTGTTGTAGGGGCTGTGGTGCTGGAGGTGTCAAGGAGGATTAGGTCAGTCTGACAGAACCGAGTGTTGTAGGGGCTGTGGTGCTGGAGTTGTCAAGGAGGATTAGGTCAGTCTGACAGAACCGAGTGTTGTAGGGGCTGTGGTGCTGGAGTTGTCAAGGAGGATTAGGTCAGTCTGACAGAACAGAGTGTTGTAGGGGCTGTGGTGCTGGAGGTGTCAAGGAGGATTAGGTCAGTCTGACAGAACAGAGTGTTGTAGGGGCTGTGGTGCTGGAGTTGTCAAGGAGGATTAGGTCAGTCTGACAGAACCGAGTGTTGTAGGGGCTGTGGTGCTGGAGGTGTCAAGGAGGATTAGGTCAGTCTGACAGAACAGAGTGTTGTAGGGGCTGTGGTGCTGGAGTTGTCAAGGAGGATTAGGTCAGTCTGACAGAACAGAGTGTTGTAGGGGCTGTGGTGCTGGAGTTGTCAAGGAGGATTAGGTCAGTCTGACAGAACAGAGTGTTGTAGGGGCTGTGGTGCTGGAGGTGTCAAGGAGGATTAGGTCAGTCTGACAGAACAGAGTGTTGTAGGGGCTGTGGTGCTGGAGTTGTCAAGGAGGATTAGGTCAGTCTGACAGAACCGAGTGTTGTAGGGGCTGTGGTGCTGGAGGTGTCAAGGAGGATTAGGTCAGTCTGACAGAACAGAGTGTTGTAGGGGCTGTGGTGCTGGAGGTGTCAAGGAGGATTAGGTCAGTCTGACAGAACAGAGTGTTGTAGGGGCTGTGGTGCTGGAGTTGTCAAGGAGGATTAGGTCAGTCTGACAGAACAGAGTGTTGTAGGGGCTGTGGTGCTGGAGTTGTCAAGGAGGATTAGGTCAGTCTGACAGAACAGAGTGTTGTAGGGGCTGTGGTGCTGGAGGTGTCAAGGAGGATTAGGTCAGTCTGACAGAACAGAGTGTTGTAGGGGCTGTGGTGCTGGAGGTGTCAAGGAGGATTAGGTCAGTCTGACAGAACCGAGTGTTGTAGGTGCTGGAGGTGTCAAGGAGGCGGAGTCCAGTCTGAGGATGATGCCACAACAATGCTGCATTCCAAATGGTAGGGTGTATAGTAGGGTGCCGTTTGGGATTTGGCCCAAGCATCTGATGGAACAAGCTTTCCTGACTGGTGTTGGTGACCTTGCACCGCTCATGGTTAGACATTGCTCCTCAGAAATAACCTGTTGTATATAAATGTTGAAAAACACAATTTAAAGACATTTACTGTGACTTTATCAGCTGAGAGTATTTATATTCAACCCCTCTTGGAAAGGCAATGTATGGCAAACGTCTCCTGAAAAATCCACTAAATGTTGGAAGTAGGCTTACTATGCAATGAATGTGCAGAGCCCACTTACAGTGAAGTGGTTGAACAGGGTTGTTTAATTTGATGATTGAAGAGGGTTACTTCAGCCTTGCTACATAAATTAAAATGGACAGATCCTCTATGAGCCTCAGGCCCATAAAGCAGACGGGCTGATGGTGATGTAATGTTTCCAAATGAAAGTCAATGGGGAGTCCATGGGGGCGACTCGACGAGGCTAGTACCGTATATAAATCTGTAGGGACTAATCGTGTGTGCGGTGTGAGTGATAATCGGAATGTTTATGTTCCCTCCCTGACGCACACTCAGCGCGTGTTTTCAGCCTGTTCTAATTCCACTAATGCAGGTTCCACTAATGATGTGAGGAACTGTCAGGTCTAGTGTAGTCTAGCTGCTCTGCTCAGGATGAGACCAGGGTATGTCAATAGGTTCTTGACATTGAGCTTCCCAGTTACCACTGCCTCAAGTCATACAAGTGGCTTACACTTCGTACAAGCTATTTTCAGGTCTGTACTAGTGTGTGTGTGTACCCTCTTTGCTTTGACCCCTTGGATCTAAGTAGAGTCTTGATATATGTCGGTGTGTCAGGTTCAATGGTATTTCTCACCTCCTAAAACCTTGACAGTAACCTTTCACTCTGAGACCCTGAGCAGCAACCCCACTCTCCATTCTGCCTGGCTGTGTGGCCAAGTTGGCAGGTTGTCCAGTACACGTGTCATGGCTATGTGGATATAGGCTTGTAACTGACCAGCCACCAGACCAGCCATCTCTAAAGCTCTATCGGTCAGAGAGGGCAGCCATGCCAGAGCTGAACTCCTAAAGAACAGAGCTCTTTGAGGTGTGTGTCTCTGTCTGTGTAGTGTTACTGTTCAATGCCGGCCGACGTGAATGTTCCCAGCTTCTCTCTCCCCGTGATCCGTGCAGCAGACTCCTCTGCTGTAGCGCTCCACTTGACAGCTCAGGTTCACATTGCCTGCCGCTGTGGATGTGACACGTCTGCTATTAATACATTTGTGAGATTTTTTTCCAAAAGTCTACTAAGGGCCCTGTCTCTGCTGTACCAACCACATAGCTACTCAATTAAACCACATAGCTACTCAATTAAACCACATAGCTACTCAATTAATAGACTAATTGAGTTAAGTCCACCACCACTTCAATCTTTATCAGGTACTTTCAATCTTATAGGCTACCTATTAAAAAGCAATATATTACTACTTTGATTCGATCACAACTAGGGCTGGGAATTGCCAGGGACCTCACGATACTTAGGTGGCAATGTGATATGTATTAAGATTCTATATGTATTGCGATTCGATACTGCGATGTTTATGGTGATTTGATATTCCAAACATATTGCTCACTATATGTCTGAGCCGAGACCATGAGAGAAGTCAAAAAAAATTAAAGTGCTGAAAACATGTTGGCTCACTTTAAAAATATGGATTTTATATGATTTTATGTATTTTTATTTTACAAATTGTTACTTGGGATATAATATTGTCAATTTTTTAAATATTGTGATATGTAACTGGATACATTTTCCCTCATCAATAATCATGACTGACCTTGCATCGTGATTCCCAGCTCTTCCATATTTTCATACATTAATTATTATCACTAATTAAACACATTTCAGTGTATAGTGTTGGAAATGACCCTCTCTTTGTGTGTTATAAACTGAGGAAGAAGGTTGTCCTGGCGTGAACAGAAGAATACCCATCTGGCTGAATTAACCAGTGTCACACTGTGATTGCACAGGGAGGGATGGATAGAGTGAGGGATGGAGGGAGGCAGATGATTAACAGTAATTATTATTTTCACTGACCTGAGAGAAATGACTGTGAATTACTTTGTGTGCATCCCAAATGGGACCCTATTCACTATTTAGTGCACTACTTTTGACCAGGGCCCATAGGGTTCTGGTTATAAGTAGTGCACTATTACAAAAGAATAGGGTGCTATTTGGGACGTAGACATTGAAGAACGAAGCACAGCAGCAGCCCTTTCCAATTGCTGCCTGTCCGTCTGCTTCCATGGATTTTTCCATCAGTGGTGAATCCCACATTTGACCCCCAGATGAACCTTCTGTTGAATCTGTGTTAAGCACTGTGACTGTGTGATGTGTCATGGGCAATGTGAAATTAGCCTTAGTTTTATAGCCTACACTGATTATGCTAATACTTTGGGGTTTTGTAGTGGGAAACAATATATTTTTTTACACTCTCACGTTCAGACATTCCTCTCAGTATCTGTAGTATTATTAGCCTGCTTACCAGACCTGTTTGCGATCATTCCACTGCTTGCCACTCCTTGTCATATGGCAAACACAAAGATCCAAACGAATTCATTGCCTACTCCAAGTAACTTGTGATGCATTAACTTTTGAAAACAAGTCCAGTAAAATGTAACCTAGTGGGGACCGTTGACTGAAGTACACTATATACACTGCTCAAAAAAATAAAGGGAACACTTAAACAACACAATGTAACTCCAAGTCAATCACACTTCTGTGAAATCAAACTGTCCACTTAGGAAGCAACACTAATTGACAATACATTTCACATGCTGTTGTGCAAATGGAATAGACAACAGGTGGAAATTATAAGGAATTTGCAAGACACACCCAATAAAGAAGTGGTTCTGCAGGTGGTGACCACAGACCACTTCTCAGTTCCTATGCTTCCTGGCTGATGTTTTGGTCACTTTTTAATGCTGGCGGTGCTTTCACTCTAGTGGTAGCATGAGACGGAGTCTACAACCCACACAAGTGCTCAGGTAGTGCAGCTCATCCAGGATGGCACATCAATGCGAGCTGTGGCAAGAAGGTTTGCTGTGTCTGTCAACGTACTGTCCAGAGCATGGAGGCGCTACCAGGAGACAGGCCAGTACATCAGGAGACGTGGAGGAGGCCGTAGGAGGACAACAACCCAGCAGCAGGACCGCTACCTCCGCCTTTGTGCAAGGAGGAGCAGGAGGAGCACTGCCCGAGCCCTGCAAAATGACCTCCAGCAGGCCACAAATGTGCATGTGTCTGCTCAAACGGTCAGAAACAGACTCCATGAGGGTGGTTTGAGGGCCCGACGTCCACAGGTGGGGGTTGTGCTTACAGCCCAACACCGTGCAGGACGTTTGGCATTTGCCAGAGAACACCAAGATTGGCAAATTCGCCACTGGCGCCCTGTGCTCTTCACAGATGAAAGCAGGTTCACACTGAGCACGTGACAGACGTGACAGAGTCTGGAGACGCCGTGGAGAACGTTCTGCTGCCTGCAACATCCTCCAGCATGACCGGTTTGGCGGTGGGTCAGTCATGGTGTGGGGTGGCATTTCTTTGGGGGGCCACACAGCCCTCCATGTGCTCGCCAGAGGTAGCCTGACTGCCATTAGGTACCGAGATGAGATCCTCAGACCCCTTGTGAGACCATATGCTGGTGCGGTTGGCCCTGGGTTCCTCCTAATGCAAGACAATGCTAGACTTCATGTGGCTGGAGTGTGTCAGCAGTTCCTGCAAGAGGAAGGCATTGATGCTATGGACTGGCCCGCCCGTTCCCTAGACCTGAATCCAATTGAGTACATCTGGGACATCATGTCTCGCTCCATCCACCAACGCCACGTTGCACCACAGACTGTCCAGGAGTTGGCGGATGCTTTAGTCCAGGTCTGGGAGGCGATCCCTCAGGAGACCATCCACCACCTCATCAGGAGCATGCCCAGGCGTTGTAGGGAGGTCATACAGGCACGTGGAGGCCACACACACTACTGAGCCTCATTTTGACTTGTTTTAAGGACATTACATCAAAGTTGGATCAGCCTGTAGTGTGGTTTTCCACTTTTAATTTTGAGGGTGACTCCAAATCCAGACCTCCATGGGTTGATACATTTGATTTCCATTGATACATTTTGTGTGATTTTGTTGTCAGCACATTCAACTATGTAAAGAAAAAAGTATTTAATAAGATTATTTCATTCATTCAGATCTAGGATGTGTTGTTTAAGTGTTCCCTTTATTTGTTTGAGCAGTGTATATACAGAAGTATATGGACACCCCTTCAAATTAGTGGTTTCGGCTATTTCAGCCACACCCGTTGCTGACAGGTGTATAAAATCGAGCGCACAGCCATGCAATCTCCACAGACAAACATTGGCAATAGAATGGCCTTACTGAAGATCTCAGTGACTTTCAACGTGGCACTGTCATAGGATGCCACCGTTCCAACAAGTCAGTTCGTCAAATTTCTGCCCTGCTAGAGCGGCCCTGGTCAACTGTAAGTGATGTTATTGTGAAGTGGAAACGTCTAGGAGAAACAACGGCTCAGCCACGAACTGGTAGGCCACACAAGCTCACAGAATGGGACCACCGAGTGCTGTAGCACGTAGAAATCGTCTGTCCTCGGTTGCAACACTCTACCAAGTTCCAAACTGCCTCTGGAAGCAACGTCAGCACAATAACTGTTCGTCGGGAGCTTCATGAAATGGGTTTCCATGGCCGAGCATCCGCACACAAGCCTAAGATCACCATGAGCAATGCCAAGCGTCGGCTGGAGTGATGTAAAGCTCGCTGCCATTTTACTCTGGAGCAGTGGAAACGCGTTCTCTGGAGTAATGAATCATGCTTCACCATCTGGCAGTCTGACAGAGGAATCTGAGTTTAGCGGATGCCAGGAGAACGCTACCTGCCCCAATGCATAGTGCCAACTGTAAAGTTTGGTGGAGGAGGAATTAGGGTCTGGGGCTGTTTTGCATGGTTCAAGCTAGGCCCCTTAGTTCCAGTGAAGGGAAATCTTAACGCTACAGCATACAATCACATTATAGCCGATTCTGTGCTTCCAACTTTGTGGCAACAGTTTGGGGAAGGCC